>NC_057775.1:1543113-1587086 GCF_014825855.1 Bombus pyrosoma
CTCGATGCCTGAGGTCACAGACATACGGACGGGACCTCAATGTTTAATGCGCTAGGCGGGTAATTCGGATAATTCAGCCGGAAATCGTATTGAAAATAGCACGACCGAGATCATTTGATTGGTCGAAATGAGAAAGCAGCACGAGACAATTTCCTGCTATCGACCGATTACAGAATGAAGTGGTTGATTCGCGAATCGTATTAAATATTAAATTTTCGTTTCATACTTGGTTTCTCTTTTACAAGCGTATTAAGTGTCTTTTTTTCACATTTCTTGATTGTAGTATATATATATATATACAGACGTACAGTAACTTTCTATGAATGCATATATAATACTGTGTGATAATGTATACTTTATAAATTATTTTGAAATTTAATTAGCTCTGTAACGAGACCCGACTATTAAGGGTGTATTGGTAAAGTTTAAAACAAATTTGAAAATTTATATAAAAGTTACAAAGTATTAGTGCAAGCATATATTTTTTAAAGATCACTAAAGTATCAGGGACAATTATTTATTACATTAGTGTCTAAGCCACAATATATAGTCTCACCTGATATTGATATCTTGCTTTACGGCACCGTTATTATTCATAGCGAAAAATGCTTCAGGTAAAAATTAAATGGCTTGAAAGCAAACAAATACAAAAATAGTGCCTCACATCGTTCCTTGTCTTTCATACTACAGTTTTTACAAAATAAAAGTTTATCTACCGAATTAATAGCTTCGCTAATCTCAAATTTTTATTTTCAATAATCTATTCTTTAACTCCTATTTACTTTTAAGTTTTAATTTATAAAAACAAAAAGCAATACATTTACGTATAAAAAGAAAATCGTCTATATATATATGGACATACTTATCACACAATACTTTACACTTACACTTTCAATGTTAATCTAGCTACTGAAATCCACTATTTTCTTTTGACAGTCTACCGAATTCATTGAAATAAGTTATTTCAAATAACAGTTGAATTTTATTACTCGCAAAATACTTGGTAGAAAGAAAGAAAAAAAGAAAGAAAGAAAGAAAGAAAGTAAATAAGAAGGGGAGGAAGAAAGGAAGAAAGAAAAAAAGGATGGAAGGAAGGAAGAAAGAAAGAAAGAAAGAAAGAAAGAAAGAAAAAAAGGCGGGTATATCGCGCGCTCACGGGTATACATTATACATGTGTATAGCACATACGTACATACGTAGGCGATGGAAAATGAACTGTTGAAAGTAAAGGTGGTATTGTGATGTTGTGAAAGGTGCCTCGATCGAAAGCAATGGTTCCCACCGGAAGAACCGCAGTCCTGCAACAGAAAGCCGGGTATCTATCGGTCCAGAATCTGCTGCGATAAAGAGTACTGCAACCAGAATTTATATCCGGAGTTGATATCTCCCGACTCGCCTGAATTATCCTCAGGTATTCTTTTCGCTGTTCGCGACCAGCGTAGAAAACCTTCCACCTACGTGTTTTCTATTTTTTCCCCATTCTAATCTTTTGTTTCTTTTTTTGTTCCATGCCTTGTTTTATTACTATTAGGTTAACAGGAAATAAATAGCCAATGAAATGATTGTTTAGGTTTTCAAAAATCAATTGCTCTTTATAAAAAGTTTTCATACAAATTTTATACTACGAGAAAGATTGGATTTTCGCAAAATTTTGCATTTAAGTAAATTCACGAGTCAAAGTTTTCCCGATGTGAATAATAATTTATACCAGCAATTATCTTATAAAAACTAATAATTGAATTAAAATACGTACGAAACTATGATACACCTATTCTTACCTATTCTCTTATTTTCTATGCTTTATGTGTGTACGCTATATATGTATACAATAGTCCGCTTTTCACGGATTATCAGATTTTGAAACAATGAATTCTGTCAATATACATATTCGTTAATTTGAGAACATCTGAATTTTACAAGACATGAATTTGTATTTTATTAAACAAATAATTGTATACAATTGATGCTTTTTGTTCAAAGAGAAGAAGACCATCGTAATTAATTAAACATCTGGCATAGCGTAATCACATAAAGTACAATACTTTTTATCATCTGTCGCTAGTACCTAATCTTCTAGTCGATGTGATTTATGAAATTCGTAGAATCGTTAATTCTACAACATAAACGTTTTCAAACAAAAAATGTTTGCGACTGATAAAGCTTTCATCTGTCGCGAATAATACTTCCGATTATCGATTATTAATTAAATAACGTGTTATACTATTATGCCATCCAATGTTAAAGTTTACAATTATTTTTGAATAAACTACGATAATCGATAGATCGATAAGCTATATAATTTATTTGGATAAATTATTATCTAATGTTAATGTTCGTAATTTTTTTTGTTAAATTCTTATTCATTGATGAAGTATATAATCCTTTTGAATCAATTAATATGTAATAATAAAGTTGGAAGTCTTTTTAGGTAAACTATTGCTCGATGATAATGTTTGATAATGTTTTCTTTAGATAAACTACTGTATATATTGTCAAATAACATAGAATCTTAGAATTCTTTTTGGATAAACTACGTAATATCCAATTTCTTTGATGCGCCGATATTATATACTTGTATCAAGTACTCGCAATATTTTGGATAATTCATGATTGTTTGCGCATTTCGCATTTTTGCCGAAGAAAACTCACATTAACAAGGTTCGTAAATATTTCCGCGGCCAGTGGATACGCTGTTAGTTACCATTCTCCGAATATATTCCTACTCACAAACGTTTCAATGCAAATTTTTGTAAACATATGTTAGAAATGCGCCCTTAGTAGATATAGAAGAATATTGAATAAAATTTGTGTCTGAGAATTGAATTACAAAATAATAGGAAAAACATTACAGAAAGATAAATAAAAAAAGATTACTTGAATTGCAAAAATATCGATTGGCTATTTATTTTCTATTAATGTGATATTTTTTTTCATTTGTTTTATTCTTCATTTTTTTTATTAACATATTTGTGCGACGATTTGCGAGGCGCATAACAATAATATTATGTGCATTTAGACGTGCGAAAAAGCCGTGTTCTGCTACAAACGCAAGCAACACACTAATCCATTGGTGTATTCATCGTCCTGTTGGTTAGGATTACAACTTAGGACACACGTGTAACTGATATGCCCCGAGTTTTATAAATCGATGCTGGGACGAAATTGCAAAATGATTCTCGTAATGTTTACCCATAGGGTTTATCACACTTTGCGACTGATACGATTGTTACCGGAAAGAAAAAAGATTGTGATTGCGATTGAAAACTGTGTCGATCTTCGCGCCACTTTTTCGATACGATCCCAAGCAAAGGAAAACAAAGTTCTTCCAAGCAGTTCATTGCCACTATCGTTCTGTTATTTGGTTAGATCGGAATGGAAGTTGTGCTCGTTAGAACAGATAGGAGGGAGAGTAACGATGATGAAACTTTATTGTTACGATTATATAACTGTTGTGTTACAACATGCAATCCCTGCTTTGAATAAAATTGGCTACTTGAGTCATGTATATGGATATACATATACTTTATTACAATTTCATTGTATTTGTATAGTAAGTCAGAAAAATATTCAGATATTGATATAGATTTGTCTTTTATGCCCTATATTTTATGTTGTTACGTTACAAAAATTAATGATAATTAAATATTTCTATATACTAAAAATACGAAATTTTTTTTTATGTATTGCATACGCTTAATCGAATACTACCTATTACTCGCGCGAAATAATAACAAATTAATTATAAAAAAAAGTAGATGAACGAAGAGTTGATATTATTTTACGATAAGAATAATTATTATTATTTTACGCGAACGTTACAATGGTCTTAAGCGTCTCGTGGCAGTCGTATTGAAAAGACTTACATTTAGCCTAAACACAATAAATACGTTTATGATATTCATTTTTGAACTATAGTAGGCGTTTACAATTCTTGTAGCTTCGCATATGTACGTTGTGCATCGGGCCTTTAAGGTCGCTCCCTTATAAACAGAAAATAAGCGGCCGGCGACCAACACTAACACATCCGCTGCCACAAACGTACAACTATAGGCGGAAATACGATGTGTACCAGCAGTTCTTCGCGAATATCTCGGGAATTAAACGAGTTCAGCCCTTATATGGGTAGGAAAAAGTTATTCAAAATATCAATTACTATTACTACAATATATTCAAAAATCATCGAAATCGGAGTCCAGTTTAGTCTTTCAACAGTTTTACTTTAAAACTTTCTAACGATCCAATTCAGAATCATTCGAAGCAAGTTTGCTCCAAGCAGAGCTTTCTGCTATTATTACATTTACTCTTTGACATGTATTCCAATCTACCGTTTATCAGTAGCAGTTTAACGAATATTCTTTTCAATTATCATCATCATGTTATCATCATGTTAGAAAATAGCAAACGTTCTGACAATGAGAGGATGTATGAGAAAAAAGCATATTCCTTGCATTATACTAAATAATTTTGAGAAAAACTTCTAAAAAGATCGAAATATCAACGAATCTGTAAAAAGATGTTTCGGCGCCTGCTACCACCGCGATTTCGTAATACCACCAGAGCGGAAGCGAAGGAAGCGTATTCGCGAGATTTAAAAATAGAGATTTCGGAATCGAGAAGAAACGAGCAGAACTTTTCAAACCAGCCAATACAGTTTGCGATTTTATTTCGTGACTAGATTGTTTCCTTATAACATTCATTATAATTGCCATTTTTAATCGATACAATTTTCAATCGCAAATACGCACGAAACTGTCCCATTAAAAAATTTTATGGACCTTTTTATTATTTTTTATTCTTTCGTTATTTTTCTCTTTTCTTTTTTATTACAGTACTCCAGCTTAATCGGATCTTTAACCAGATATATAAATGACTGGAAACATATAGTAATTATTATTTATCTGTTCTTAAATGAAAAGAATGAAAATAGTATGTATGTATATAGAATGTTGTTTACCTGAACAAAAATGTGACTAGTTGAAGGTGCATATCCATTAAATCGCCATTTAACCGGACGTTTACTGTATTATGTTATACGTGGAAACCGTTTTTCACGGAAATATTTTTCCATTCGACCTCGATTCAACTCTACATAATACATATGAATATGACCATCTAAGCCTTATCTACTACCAATATGACGCTCGCCCATATCTTCTTCTTCTTATATTATAGCTAACCGTGAAAACAGGCGCAATAGCGAATTTCCTAACGAGATCATTAACTGCATTTCTTGCAGTCGTATGTATATACATAACGAGTATCGTAATCATAAACGTAGTGCCCGTGTATCTTTTCTCCTTTTCTCTCACTTTCTCATTATTTCTTTTCCTATTTTTTCTTTTTCCTCTTTATCTACCCCGTATTTTGCGTCCGCTGTTTGCCCCTTTCCAATTCACCAACATACTTTTCTCTGCGGACACACATGTTTGAGATTTTGCACCCGATTAAAATTTCGCCGCTCATAAATACCACTCTTCCTCTCTGGAACCACTCAAATCTTCCTCTTCTCGACTCTCGTGTTTCATATTTTACATTTGTTAACGCATCACTATTTAAGTTCAAATAGCGTGAGACGTCCACGTTATGTACTCATAGCTTAACACGAACATATCCCCCTATCGCGGATCGAACTTTATACAGCTGGAGGTCTGATATATCTTTCTTAACATTATTCGTGTTACGTGAGCCATCGTACTTTATTTTAAAATCTTGGAAATGTTTGAAAGACTGTAGAGTTAAATCTTAAACAACTAAGATGGATGCAAGGACAGATTGGTTATAATTAGTAAAACAAATACAATATAACGAACAATGTTACAGAATAACTTAAACAAAATCTAATTAAAGCTATTTTAATCATCTATGACTCAACGATACCAATTAATAATTAAAATAATTAAAAATTTCCAATCTTCCTCCGTTTTATAATAGTTTCTTTGAAAGCCCAGAACTTAACGACCAACGACTAACGATGTATCATCTTTTTTGTCATCGACATTTTTTCTGTCAACTGTGTATATTTGTCGTTAGTTATATGTCGAATCCAAGCCACCTTGTACATTCTATATTCTTAGCCTTCGAATTGCATCGGCTGCGAATCAAACTTTTTACCTGCGTTAATTTCAGGATCTCGAAAATAACGGTGAGATCGTTTCTGAAAGAAACTGTTCGAAGGGCAAAAGAACAGAGAGGAGCTCGATGTTTGGACAGTGACGTAAAATCTTCTCGGGTTTACGATTCCGTTTGTGTTACGCTTTCGCGTACATACACTCACGGTTTGTCTATTAAAACTGAAACAGGTGAGAGTTCGCGAAGCTATAGGAACGACGTGTTACACGCATTTAAATAGAGTATAGAGTATCGAGCACAGAACAGATAACGTTGTTCTATGATGAATTTGTTTCTTTCATGATCTTGGATGCTTCTCCACTGAGTATCTGTTACTTGCTCAGTTCGTTACTTGGCTTCTTTTTCGCCGCTATGGATATCCATTGGATTGGAGATCGGAGAGATCGTTAACGGTTTTCAAATAAAAACAGATTATCCAACTTAAGAGGCTTTTGTTAATACCTCGTAAAACGATTGATTAACGTAGGCTGTAGCAGTATTCCTATATCTGATATATTTTATGATAATCCTCTAATCCTCGACAATGTTTAAATTTCGCAACGTTTAAGATACCCAGATAATACCGTTATAATATGCAAATTCTTAAAGAGAAAGTTCTTCCTCGCTGCATACATACATATATACAGTAGGTACGTATCTACTACCGCTCAAAAGTATTTGGGCACTTGCTTATTTTTGGTAGAATATATTTTAGAATCACAAGAAAACGTACCTTGTGTATTAATAAATCGAAAGAACTGCATTCTGTATCATTGTTATGATATGATAAAATTAATTTTTCAATAAAATTGATAATAAAACATTCTGGGAAAGTTATTTATCCTCAACAAATAGATTTTCCAAATCTATATTGTGATTAATTCAAACAATAACGTTTCAAACCAATACATACATCGCGTTTCAAATTTCAATATACTGTTGATCAATTTTTAAACAAATAATTAGAATGTATTGTTTGTTAATCCTAAAAAAAAATTATGAATATTACTGTTAACCATTAGCTTCTGATTAATTTGTACATTTTACTAATATTCATGTACTGTTGTTAGAAATTACCTAATGTGTCGCAATACTCAATGAATGTTAGTATGTAGCGATATGTATTGTATATATGTACATGTACAGTTAATTAATTTCGGTGCCATTATAATTCATTCAGAGCAATTTGAATTTTCTGTTCTAAAAAAATACAACTAATCATCGGAAATTGTTTCCTTCCATTTTTTTCACCCCCTTTTCCCGCTTTTATCAAACTTTCACTTTTCTAGTTTTTCCAATTTTTGCATGACGTATTCTCATACAGCTCGACTATCATTGCGACACGTTTCGCGTGTAATCGATTATCGATCGGGCACAAATCCTTTGGCGCTCGATTCAGGAAAATAAATTCAATCCCATTTCAAGAATGGATTCAGCGTAAAAAAACCATACAGATATGTGTCATATTTCACATACGGAGTCGAATGGAAGAAATATTTTATATGCTCGGATTAACCTTCTTACTCAAGCTGTATTGTTTGTTTTAATAAATTTTAATAAATGATGCTTAATATTGCTTGAGAATATCAATATCGGTGACAGTGATTAGCGCTTATCTATCCGCTAACGATATGTATTTCATTTTTTAAAATGCTTTTATTTAATATGAAATGTGTACTATGTATATATATTCCTATATTTTGTCTTGGGAAATTTGGTAAATAAAGCATATATAACAAACTTTTTCGTCCCAGATTCACATCGAAACTTGAATAAATCGCGTAAAAGAAGCACGTTAAGAAATGGAATAATTTGGAAAATGTTAAAAATTCGATATTTTTTTGTTATTACATAATAATTTAATAATATAATACAATATAATATAATATAATACAATATAATATAATATAATACAATATAATATAATATAGTCTAGTACAATATTTATTATGATACTAGCAAACTTGAGTAAATTTTTGATATATCGCAAAATAATTAAAAAAATTTTCCATTTATATACAGACTGAAAATCATAATTCACATTCTTGTAGATCAGGATTTTAAGAATTTCAATTTAGTCACGTACTGCAACTTTTAGAGTTATCATCCCCTTAGTTTCATAATTATCAAGTTATAACTTCATTCTCTGCAGCGATACATTTTCATAACTTAAAAAAATATAATCAGTTTTTATTATAATAAATGTAGCACAGTTTTATGAAGACCAGCAGTGGTGAGTGGACTGATACCGCTTTAATTTCTAGTCCACGGTATTTAAAAGAATTTGATGCTAATATTTGTTTACGAAAGGAGGAGATATAATCTTAATTAATGTTAATTAATCTTAAATTTGCGTAAATCGTACTGAACGCTGTTCAAAATTGTTAAGAATAAGAGAAAAAAGTAAAGCATAGACAAGGATTGATAAACATATCGTATGTAGCATGAAGGAACATTCGAGATTTCGTACATGGTTTGGCTTGTACAAATACCTACGTGCTCGCAAACGCGCGCGTTCGATTTACGCGCTCCTTGTGGATCATCTTGAGGCTTGTTTCGTAACGAGTAACGAGTAACGAGTTGCGATCCTCGTATGTACAATGTACACTCGCATATTTCGTTTGGATTTTTTGCCCCTTCTATATTTCGTGTTTTGCCTTTTTTCCTGTGAAAATTTCAATTGATTTCGTTGAGCTCTAGGTATGGACGACCTTGACTAACAACATATCACTGCATCTGTAATAGTGATGATGACGATGATGATGATGATGATGATGATGACGATCGTTTGCCTTCTAACTACCGCCGTTTTCTTTTTCTTTCTGGTTTCCTATTCTGTATACGTTTCTTTTTCTTTTGTTTTATTATTTTTTATCCTCATTTTGGTGTGTTGGAAAATTTCGTTTTAATACATTGTGCCTGCTTTAATCCAGCTAGACTTTAACTTTGGCTCAACGACCGAAGAATTCTCTTCTCGATGAGATCTCGTCATTCTTCTGATTGTGAGATCAATTAACGTTATTAACGAACGAATAAATTCGAAACTCGCACAGACTAGATGCAGTTAAAAGAACAGCTAAAGCTAACAGCTAAATCGTACACAGAACTTTTAATCTTCGAAAGGTAAAATGGATGGTTATAGCTTTATGTTTTATCCACGTGCGAGGCGGGTACTGGGACCAAGCGGACTTCCAGCGAAACATTCTTTAATCATCTAATTTAACCCATATGACATATGGCATATGTTCGTGAAATACTATATATTGCATAGGTATCAATGGTTTGTAGTTTTAGTCGATTACTTTCGAAAATCAGTCATTGATTTTTATGGATTTAAGTATTTGCGATATTCTACATATTAGGAACCAAAAATAATAGTTTTTAAAATTTTGCAAGGAAAGTCATTGAGAGAAAGTTAAACAAATTTTTTCTTTAACGGAAGACAGTGATCATGAAATTTTAAAGAAGCCTTTTTAAAAGATAAAGATATATCAGTATTTAAATGTTATTGTATAAGTATGAATACTGATTAGAATTTGTTTCGTTACCGATAATCATTATACATGCATATGTACATAGATGATGGAAGTTTTGTTTAGTTACTTTCAATTATCTATTAGTGTCTAATACTAATACGAGTATGTGGTAGAATCGACGATGGTAGATGATAGAAACTAGTTGAACAAAAAAATGTTTCGTCCTCTATAATATCGATAATGGTTACTGGTAACGAAAAATAGTATTATCGTCATTATAGAAATTCACATTAAAACTTCATCTCTCAATCGAGATAAGGTGTTTGATTTCAGGCGAACATTCGCGACTTTAAAGTAAGCGGTACACGGCTGGGTCCGTATGAACCCTATATCCGCCGGGCGAGGGTTAACTACTTTTATTCTATTCTTTACTTTTCTTTTTTCTTTTTTACTGTTTGCTCTGTGTACACTGGCCGGGAGAGAAATAACGGGATTTCAGGAACGACGATCTGCTACGACTGGCTACCCCCACTGTCAGGTATCACAAACGAGTGTTGAATTGCACGGTGTTGAACAGTTTGTTTCTTCTTCCCTTTTTCGATTTTTAACAACTCTACCGTTTACACTGTTACCTTCTTTCCGTTTTGAATTTCTTGTTTTTTTTCTTCCGCTAGTTTTTTTTCCCCCCTGTTCCTTTTTCAGCGTTTGCTGAAGTTTGTTTAGCGAGCCCATTCGCGCCAGCATCCGCCTGTTTTAACAGTGGTGCGAAGTAATCAGCGACCGTACACCTCGAACGTGTCTTTTTCGCGAGACGGCGATCCCGTGGTATCCTGTACGCTGTACGTCGTACGCTGTACGCAATACATTATACGCTGTACATTGTACATTGTACAGATGCATATTTGTGACTCAAAGCCGGTTACGAATTTTATTCCGCTGTACGCTCGCTTTGCTCGTTTCGAAAAGATTCGCGCGTATATGAGACGATCGTGTTATCACGGAATGATGGAGTCTCGATTAAATATAAAAGGATACGAGCATAATTGCGGTAGAACGATGAAGCTTATGATACAGTTGTACTGCCTTTTACTCTTTTTATGTTCCCCTATTTCGATTATACAAGTAACAAAATATATAATTCTATAAATAACATATAACAGATACAAATGTCAGCTTTATAATTGCGTATTGTCTTTTAAAAGTTAATTCAGTCAATAATATTCTATCATACATAGCTGCGATGATAAGAAAGAATAAAATCATTATAGGTATCCATAACCTTGTAATTATGGTCCATTTTGTCAAAAGTAAGCAAATGTGTGGATACTTTTGAATTTTTCAAGATAGTGTATGCGAAATATGAAACGCGAAGGGTTTATGGGTTATGGGGAACAAGGAATATCGTACGTGTCGTAATTAAAATAATTGATTTATTCTCATAGGTTATTGTGAGTAAAACTCCATTTCATAAGAATTTTCTTTCAATATTATTTTTAGCTATTTTTTCAATATTTTAACGATCCTATCGTAATGTTATTTCTAACCATTAGATACGAACAATAATTTTTCTTCTTTTCATCTGGTATTGGATGATAAAATATTTAGTTGGGTCTGTTTGACTTTTAAAATATATCCAATTTTCAAATAAAAATTTATCCGTAATAGCATTAAGATGATTTCCATTAGTGATAGATTTCAAGAGTTAAACTAATAAATTTTAAAATTATTAGAATCTGTTCTTATATCTAAAATAATCCACAATTATCTCTGGTTATTTAATTTGATGAGTCTAAGGTATCATTGTTAACTTCTGCAACTAGTATTTCGACGTGTTTTTATAAAACACGGTCCTTGAGTAACACGTTCGTTGCTTCGTTACGTCGCGTCGTTACGTTTTCAAACGCGAATTGATATTTTTAGATAATGATCTCATGGTTGTTGAAGGTTTCATGACTTCTTTGTTATGCAATCTTAAATCTTGGCTTATCAAATTGAATGAAATTATTATTATTAATTGCAAGAAATTCCTTCGTTTCTCCGTCGCTCATCTTTAATTTCTCAACTCACGATTTAATTTAATCTATTAACTGACTTGTCTCTGAAATAGTAGTTTCTGTAATTGCGAAAATAAGGCTTAATAGACATAATACCAATTTTAGTTTGATTTATTTTAGCACTTTTGAATCGAATAAAATATAGTGGCTCATATACGAAAGTATTTTAACACTTGTAGAAACTTTTTATGGATATTGATGTACATTTATAGCGAGTGTATTAAAAAACATTTTGAAATTTCATGAACATGATACTGATACAGACTAGCATAATTATGTTGGTTCAGTTCAGTTGGGAACGGATTTAAAACTGTAAATATGTAGAAATTAAAAGTTTATTGCAATTTATTGCAACACTTCGCACGGATTATCAAAGTATTCAAGCATTAAATTATTCATTGCATGAATAAACCACGATATATATTTAGTGGAGCCACGTCAAAGCACTAATTATATGTATATTTAAGACCATTATTTATGTTGTACTAGCTTTTCACTAATAATAAGTTTTGGAATACTTTCGTGAGCTATTCGTGGATGAACAATTTGAATGACGAATTAGCTTTCCTTTTTCAGTTAATAGGTTAAATATAAAGAAGGGAACGGGAATTAAGATAAAATGAAAATGATAAAAAGGGAAAACGTATCTTATGTTATTTTATCGTTCTACCATCGCGTCGCGTCGCACCGCGGTGAATACTACTCGCGAGAGTCGCGTTCTCCCTTGAGAGCAACGTACATATACATATACACATACATATGTGTGTATCCTCCTTAACATTGCCCTTGATATTTCTCACGGAGTAACGTGAAGTGTCCCCAGCCGTGATCCAAAAAGCACGATTATCCCCCCCCCCCCCAGATGACATTACACGTTGTGGTTTGCCTCTTTCTTGGTTTTTTTTTTAATTCTGAAACTGGTGCAAACTCGGCTTGAAGGTGCGTGCATAAACAGCTGTCGTCGTCGCAGCCCGAGCCGCTCATCTTCTGCATGACGAGCGACTCGCGAAACACGACCTTTGTCATCGAGTGCTGCAAAGAGGATTTTTGCAATCGGGATCTGAAACCTCAGCTACACCCTCGCAACAAAGGTACAGTCAAACGACCTGGAAGTAGCGATGACTCTGCAGGTGGCTCAGGCTTTTGCTGCAGTTCACTTTGTTTCTTTCTCTCACTCTTTACTCACTTTCTTTTCTATCACTGTCTTCTCTATCTCCTTCATTGTAGCTATGAATCCCCACACCATTTTTCACATTTTTCACATTTTTCACATTTCTCACATTTTTCACATTTTTCTATCTGCTAATCTTTTTCCTGCTACTGCAGACGTTGATTTCCGTTAGAACCAAAAATATTGTGTAGGTATATATTTAGTACATATAAATGTACTAGGGCTGGGTATGTATGTGTGCGTGTGTGGGCGCGCGCGCGCTTTTGTGTACATGTTATAAGAAATATATATATACATATATCTATATGTATATCTATGTATACTGTACTGTATACAAATCTTAAACCACCTACTAAATGAATATTTTGTTTTTACAAATGGGTCAAATCTGGTATTACATAGATATTGACTTTTCAAGATATGCTTAATTCAAGAATTGTCGATTATGAGTAATTTACGAAACAGGAATAACTCCAAGTATTCACACAAAGGAAATACTAAGAGATCCATTTTTATCTAAAACAATGTGAAAATACTCTGCACACCACTTTGACAAGTAAATACATTGTAAGAAACATCTCTAAGAAAGAACTACAAATACATAAGTAACGCCATAAAAAACTATCAAAGGATTTGAAAAGATTTTATGTAAGATCATGTGAAAATATTCTCTATATAATATAATTGTTGTTATCACTATCACTGCTACTACTCAGACTACTATTGTAAATAACCGAGACCTTCTGTACAGTACTAAGTATAGATATATATGTATATGATAATATGTAACAATATCGGAGAGCATCTTGTTAATTTAAAGTATCAATTACATTTTCATGCTGTTGACTCGTCCGCGTGTTTCCACCGATGCTTTAATATAATTATTTTATTACTTCCGATTCAATTCGAACGATAATTATTCGTCGCTCAGCAAACGCTCAGTGCCCATCGTTGTATCGCATCATTAGCTCATGCCTAGTCAACCTCTTTCACTCTCTCCATCGCTATGGGTGTTACATACATTATTATTATCATAGTATGTGCGCAGCATTAGCAGCAGTAGCAGCAACAGTAAATGTTAACGATGCAAAAGATTGTACGAGTATGTACCTATAGTGGTACACGAAAATATTGCAACGCTTATCATAAAAAGCTTTCTTGTATACCCACACATATTATGTATGTTATATAAAACATTTAGAGAAATTTCATTAATTCAAAACATTTCGAGTCACTTGATCTATATTTCTCCAACAGAATATTGCAAAAGGTCTTTGGCAAAATAAGCAATGCCAAAGTGAGTAACTAAGATAGCCTATAATGGTAATTTGACAGATATTTGACAATCTGTCATATTTCTAAAAATACTATTCCAGCTACTATTCCATGTTTGGATATCGTCCTTTATTGTATTAATATGTTAATCTCGCCTTTGCATTCCGTATATAAAGTTATTAATCTACTTATGTCAAAGGACAATTAGTTCAACAGCTATTTTAATTTGTATAAAATTTGTATAAAGTATGTCGTAAAATATATCGTATGAGAGACAAGCAGAACAAATATAAAAGTAATGCTTTACATTTATTTCATCCGGTAGATTTCCCAAATTAAAAGATAAAATATCTGCTAAACTAATTGCTTCTCCATATAAATAGGTTAACAACCTTT
Organism: Bombus pyrosoma; assembly: GCF_014825855.1. Classification (NCBI taxonomy): domain Eukaryota; kingdom Metazoa; phylum Arthropoda; class Insecta; order Hymenoptera; family Apidae; genus Bombus; species Bombus pyrosoma. The sequence continues at coordinate 1,557,594 of NC_057775.1, forward strand.
TATGCAGAATATCAAGAAGGCTTTTTCGAAAATGTTTAATATCCAAATTACATTGTTTTGTTCAAATTAACAGATTTGAACTTTTGTTTAAAACATTTTACTGGCAGATTATCGGAAATGTCTGAAAAATGGTGATTAATCATAGACGGTCTCAGAAGATACATCCTGTATACACGCGACATAAAATTTATATTAAACATATACTTAACTTAATTATATATATTTAATATATTAATATAATAACAAAAGATATAATATTAATATAATAAAAGAAATTAAAATAATATATATATATATATTATTATTATATATATATTTATTATATATATATATATATGTATATTACTTTAATTATAATATAATCATGATAATACATTCCACAAATAGATAATATATATTATTCTTATTCATTCATTTATCATTGACTTCTACATTTTACTAACATTCACATATTGTTAACACAAACCGATCAAAGTGTTCACATACTTTTCGATGACAGTGTATCTTTATAGCTTTAGATTGAACTTTCTCAAATATCTAGGATTTTTTTATTCAAATACGTTACCGCCTGTCTCCTTTCTTGTTTTTTTCACTGTTCAATATTTTTTTATTGCAGCACAGCCGATTGAAGAAATATGACAATAGCCTTTCCTTTTTTTGATTTTCTTTAATATTGTTTAATGTATTTATATTAATAAAATTTTAATACACGAATCGCAAAAGTTTATAATTGAAAAACGTGGAAAGAAATTATACCATCACTATAGTAGTCTTCTTTTAATTTAATGAAAAATTTCGTTTTTTGATATTTATAGATATAAAAAGTTATATAACGATGATAAATGATTTTAAAAAGAAACAGTGTGAAAATGTTTGCCACCTATAGAGGTTCTAGTTACTTCAAGGTACTCTCCTCCTGCATATTTTCACTTACAATTGCACGAGGAGACCGCAAGTCCTCCCGAGTGAACTTAGAAAGCACCGGTAGCATGTTGCCATATACGTACCTCTCTGCACTCTCTAACGAAGATAAATATTGTAATGATATTGGTAAACAGATTCTTTCAAAAGGTATATCTTTTGTAAATACATATTTCTTCTCAGTTTCTGTTAGAAAAAGGAGATACAGACTTGCTCTGCTAGCCTTTCTTAATCTTCCTTCAATTTCATCCTTGTATATGTATATAATATCACGCCAGTTCTAAGGGATTATGCAATATACGCGTTAATTTATCTTTTAGAGTTGTAGATAGATAATAACTTTAGAGCTCGAAGGGTCGGTGTGAGATACAATAATATTACATTAAGTATTATCATTAAGAACATTTTAAAGCCAGTTGCTTGCAAAGAATTATTATTCAATTGACGATACAATCGCGTAGATCTATAATAACAAGAATTTTTTTTAATATTAATCGAAAGATTATACTATAAAGCTGTCAAAAATATTTAAAAAGAGGCAGTAGGTAATTGGTTTAAGAATTAACTCTGCCTTTATTTACTGTAGTTTTCTTTGTAGCGAATCAAGAAAAAATCATATAGACGAGCGCTTATCTTCTTGTGTTATCTTGTTTGGCGTATGCTGACTATATATCTCCACATCGTAATCAAACATATTTTTTGAGGAAGAGAACCTCTGTACATTTATTTAAAAATATTGTAATAGATAAAGTCTCGAAAATGCGCATGTGCAGCTTGATGACCATTTTTCACAAAAATAGACCTAGCTTGTAAACTAATTATCAATAACATATTTTTAAATACTTTTTAAAGTTTTGTCTTATTCCTTTTTGAATCATGTAAAAAAATTTACGCGATTCCATCGTCAATCGAATAATATTGGTTATTAGTCGGCAAATTTATTCGTCATGTTATACTATGGTATTACCGGTAACAATAATTACGCATATTTTGTGTCGGATTGTTTTACTCGTGGCGTACTTAAATTTCTAACGTCGTTTAATCCCGTGAAAACGCGATCGAGGCTTCGATGTTGTGTTAATGTTAACTCATTTAACGAGTGATTATTATCGAATGATGCTTACTTGCATTGTAATTTGGTTAATTTATTATCCGCACTAAGTGTAAGTGGTCTTTAAGCTATCCGTGTTCTCAAGTGCCTTTTTTAAAGCGCAAAATGTTTATTGTTAATCATTCGTACGATTCTCATACGTAAAATAAAATCTTGCACCCACGCTTCGTTTCTTTTTTTTTTCTTTACCTTAGTAGCTATTATTATTTTCATCTCTGCACGTCCTTTCAATTTAATCTCTCCAATTCCTTTGTTCTTGTGAATTGTCTGTTTGAAGAAGATGACGTAAAAGCATCCGAAAGGTAATCAACTTCAGTAGAACGAACTAAATCCCGTTTTCCTCCGATTTTAACGGAGAATCGATCTTAACTACCTATCCTCCGCGGCTTTTAAAATATAGGTTTTATACTCTATATACTGTATATATGTATATTTGTACTTGTATAATGTAGGTACATGTACTACTTCTCACAGATTAAAAATGTTTAGTTTATACTGGTTTAATGGGAATATTCGCTGTAATTGAATATTGGCAAATGTTTCGTATGCTTTCTTTTTTCAAGAATATATCTAGATAATGTGCATTAAAAAGTACCTTGTTGTTGCACAAGTGCTTGCAAACTATGATTGTATTAAAAAATTTCACGAGTCAACATTAAATATTGCGATAATTTCGTATCATGCCAAGTTCAAAACGACAAAGTAGATTTAGAGTAATAGAATTGACGCCGTCAATATCCATTTATGCGTAATGTTCGAGTAATGAAACAAAATTATAAACTAATCACGTGAGTATCTTTCGACTTACATATCCTTTGTATAACGTTAGGTATAGCGGCTCACGAAAATGTTCGAATATCCGTGGAAATTCTTTATAAATATCTATATTATTATGTTGCATAACATATTTTGACGTTTCATCAGATTAGCATTATAATGAGACTATGTTGTAAATCTTATGATTACATATATTGGTGAAGTTTGAAACAAATCTAGAAATATCTGGAAATATATGTATAGGATATAGAAATTAAAAGATATTTAGTAAAAAAAGGTATGAATTTCTAGAGGTCACAAAAATATTTAAACGGTGAATTCACATTGTATTAACATGCCTGAATATCAGTATCTACGTACCTACACTTTGAGATCGGTTTCAAATTTTACCAATATAATTGTGATAATCGCGTTGTATTATAATATTAATGAAATTTTTAAAATTTTATATGTATAATATGCACGATATACTCACACATAATTATTTTCTATGATACGCGCCCAAATACTTTCGTGAACCGCCATACGTGTATGATAAACTAATTTTATTGAATTTCTCCTTTGAGAACCACATCTTTCATGGGGTGCAATGATCCTTTTTTTTTTTTTTTTTTTTCTTTGGAGAATTTATTGAAAGAGTGCTAAAAAAGAAATTACCGACGCAGCGACTCGTCCGTAAAGAGCCTGAAGATAACGACGTTATGTTATAATATGGCCTCTTAGCGGCCAAATTACCAAGCAAAAAAAAAAAAAAAAGAAAATGAAGAACCATGTGAATTAATGGCCGCGATCGTGAGTTATTAATGATTAATTCCCGAATTTATCTCGGCTGCCTGTTATTCGTTGGTGTGCTCTTCTGAATTTATAACTCTTGTAATAAGAGTAATTTATCACTTGGCCAACGAAGGCCATGAGAAAGAGTAGCAAAAGCGAAGAAAGAACAGGGAAAGAGCATCGACCAGCTGCGGCTTTCGTCTGTAATTTATTTACAATATCTTTACGCGCAGAATGACGCTGATACTTGATTTAAACGTAATTGATCTTGCTTGGAAATAAACAAAGAAAAATGAGCAAGTGGCCGTTCAATGAGGTACCGTTACATCTTTCTGCCCTAAATTACAATTATAATACGTCTCATAAATATAAAACTTCCGTAAAATCTTCAATATGAAAAAACTTGATTAGAAGCATCTATGTGAAATCAAACATTCCAATTCATAAAAATTATTGTTACAATTTCATTTCGTTGCGCTTTAAGTTCAATTTTTGTTTACATATATTTGTATACAAAAGATGTAACACATTACAAGAACTGTATGATAATTTAATTAGGAGAGCACAGCTGTGCATGTAATTCATGTTGGATATTTTCAATAGCTTTTACTCCTACTAATAAGTAGGACATATTTTTACAAGTAGCAGTTTCACCACATCTCCTACGCGAAAACTTCATTCTACATTTTCGACATATTTTTTCGTGAAGAATCACTTCTTCTCTGACTGTACCTCGATTGTACAGACATCCTGCGTACGTATAACGAAATACATAATATGAATACGTATTTTATATAATAATAGACGCACAACACTGTTCTATGAAAATTAGCAATGGACTAACTTACACACTACCACGGTATAATCGGAGGTAAAACGTTATAGTTATTTATGACACTTTTACGGAGGAAGTCATTGAGTAAAAGTTAATTTTTGTTTAAGTAGAAAAATCATCGATCGCTAAATTTTAAAGAGATTCTCCAAAAACTGAAATTATTAAAAAATAATAATATTTAAATGTTCTGGTTACGATTTAGGTATGTCGATTATGTTATAAATAATTACAACCTTTTTCACGATTGCTGATTAGCGGTAATCATTATCGACGACGGAAGTTGTTTTTAACCAGCATCAACCAACGAATGCTTTTGTTGCCGATAATAACGACTAATCGTTACCAGTAACCAAAAAATATTAATCATTTATAATGATTATTCATACACTTTTCAATTTGAGTTATAACACAGTTATGATACTGCAGATTGTACATACATACCTACATATACATATGTGTTAGATAAACAACACACAAAAATCGAATGCTTTTCAGTGATTTTATACTTATGAGACGCAACGCATTATCTCTGAAATAACTGAACATAAAAATATCAGAAAATCACGACACGTTTGAAAATAAAAGCGTATACGTAACACCTAATAAACGAATGAAAAGAGATCGAATTTGTGTAACAAAAAGAACGCTTTTCTTCTCTTTGATCGGAGATACGGTAAACATTCTGGTTCGGAAGTGATGTAAATTGTTCTCAGGTGTTATGATAAGGTGCGCTTCTTCCCGGCGCCCGAATACTCAGTCTGGTGCAAAGCGAATAACACGCTACACGGTCCAGGTGACGTGGAATACGCGGTCGCCTGCTGCGACCACTCCGACTTCTGCAATCGCGACCTAAGGCCCTTTTTTACTCCTCGTGAGTCCAGAGGTGGGCCATACTTCCGACTCGTCGATTACCTCGAACGAGGTACAGCTTCCGCAACCTCTGTTTCCTTCCAAGGTCGATCGACTATAGGCGAAAGCGAATGCACAATTCCTATGAAATTTGAAATTGTTAATCTATTTGTTGTTCGGAGAAATTAATTTATTTGTTGCTTCGATTTCGCGGCAAAATTCTCTCGACTTCACCCTTTCAAGTTGATAAATACAATATGAGTACGAATTAACTGTACTTACACATGACACTACTTCGCTAACTATTAAAGAAAAATTACACATTTCTTTAGGTAGAATCTTAGCAAATAGTTAAGAGACAAGCGTAATTTTTTAAATTGTTAATATATAAAAATAAAATGAAGAGAACAAAGGTATTAAAATTAATCGATGAGCGAAAAAAAAAAAAATCGAAGTAAGTAGATATAACTTTTGATGTATTTGCGAGACGCGAATAATGAATTCTATCTTTGTCTTACATATTGTGGAAATATCTGTTTTCTTGCTGTTTAAATAGAGGTATCTATCTATGTATAATATATATTGGGTATTATGATTGAGTATGATGGTGACGTCGCGTCATGTGTCTAATTGTTGAATCAATAAAATCGGGAACGGAAACCAGAAATTTCGACATAGTAAACTAATAGTGAACGACATAGTGAACTAATGCATATTGATCGATTTACATTTTCAAGGCGATAGTGACACACGATATTCAATATCTGACGCTGAAAGTTAAAAGTAATCTATATTATATATTCTTATCTTCATCAATAGATACTTTTGCGTAGAAATCGGCAAAAAATTATTTTAAATTGTAATAGTATATTCTTTTACCTATTATAATCCTACCCAAATAAAGAGAATCTTCGCAACGACGACCTTGGAAAAACATGTGCGATAAAAATAGGATAAATATATAAATGAAGTAAAGAAACAAAAAGAAAAAGAAAAAAAGAATTTTGGGCTTTTAATCATCGATTTTTGATGCTTTTTGTGAATTGTCTGGGTTCGGGTGATCATCTTTGTCACATACACATTACATATCTAGCTCTATACATGTCCTTTGTAAGTATATACACGTTATCTTTGTTCATGCGTCCCGTTTCACTATATCGAGCTGATATAATGCAGCAACCGCGAAACGAAACACCGTGATTCGTTTACAGCCCGCGTTTCCCAATGTCAGAGAACTGTTTGCGAAGCTTGAAATTCAATATTTTGCACCGCTATTGTAAGGCCGCTGTTTCATTGCATAACCTGATGATACATTCTATTTACATTATGATAACTTACGTCCGTCTTTTGCAAATGTATCACGCGACTTATCTACGGTGAGTAACGAAAATACTAGAACGACGTATTAGGAAATAATTTATTATGCAAAAGTTCTTAAGATAAATTGCAATTTGTTGAAACTCGAGACAAATGTTAGTTATATTATATAGGTACATTCAAAAATATCTGCTAAATGTTCATAAAGTTAAAGAAAAATTCAATAACGTGCGAACAAATTGCACATTTATTACAATTAATTTTATTGCACATTTTGTAGAAATAACATGTAATAACAGTATTCGAACATTATGTGGTAGAGTCCATAATATATGAATAGATATATGTATTTAGCCAATGGCCTAAGATAAAAAAGTTTGTTCAGTATGCCACTAATAGCACTTGAGAGCAAATGGAAACGAAAATTTAAGTCTCCAAATATTTTGCACAGTAGTCTAAGTAAATACTTGTAAATTATCGCAAGCATATTGAGCAACGATATAATGAAATTAATCGAACGGCATTTCGTTATTATCGGGATTTTTCACTACCTGCATAAAGAATTGTTATTGTTACTGTTATTGTTCTGTGTCTTATTATTTCTGCTATCTTGCTGCATATTCTTTCCGAGATTTTTGTCGAGATCAAATATTTGCAATATTTCCTCGCTGTTACACTTTTCTATTATGTTGTATAGCGAATCGTTAGTATAGCAACGAATTTATTTTTGTTGATATTTCAGTTAAAATTTTTTCTTGAAATTGTTTTACTACATAAAATTAAAAGATAATAATTAAATATTCGATATTGAAAATTGTTTACTTTTTATCGTAAATTTCTCAGTTTTAATTTTTTTGTAACACAATTGTTAAAAAATAATAATTAAATATTCGATTGGCCTTTCGACCTTTCATTTGAAATCCTTTCGTTCTGCTCTTCTTGCGACATAGAAATATTAAAAAACTTAAGAATTACGTGTTTAATTAATCTTTTAACCTTTTATTTTCTGTTTCCATTTTCTTGTAACATAAAACGTATTAAAAAATGAATTTATTGTCGCGTTAGGTTTGAAATCTGCAAAACCATACTTCCATGAAATTTCAAATAATGGATTGTTTAAATAGCGATGTCGAATGGGGACATTGAAAGGTGATTTAGAGAGAAATTGAAAAAAAAGAAGCTAGTGCAACTGAAGGTAAAAGCCAAACATCTCGTTTCATCGCCACGATTCGCCATTCTTTGTCACGAATGTCACGAATGTCACGAATGTCACGATGCAACGACGATGACGATACGTTGCGTCATCAGATATGTAAGTACATAGATATGTATATATATATATCTATTGTTCACTGCTGGAGACAAGTCCCGCGAAAGGAATGCGGACCCAATTGGTTATTTCTGACAGACTCGACTCAATCGTAAAGATAAGCACGCGGAATGGCCGACAGTGTCACATATACTAATAAAACAATATCCATATGTGAGTAATAGAGAGCAGTGCTCTCTTTACCCCTGTGCCACGCTGTCCAGCGGGACTTGTTTCCAGCAGCCCATTATACGTGATAGTAATGTGCGTGTAATAGTAGTGTACGGCGGTTATGGTCGCTATGCTATTGACTCTTATTACAAAAACGATGTTGTAAAAACGCGCTGTCAACGGAACAAAAGAAGAGCCGCCTCGCGCTTATCTCTGTCGAGCTGTTTCAAAACTAGCAGACTAGCTAAAAATGTTTTGATTTGAAATGCAGTTTTTATTTTACATATATCTCGATTGTACGTTCGTCTTAAGTTTAATTATCACACATTCTCCATGTCAAGTGTCTTGGAACAAATGTCAAAAGGATATTATATAATAAGAATATTAACCTAGCTTAAAAATGAGTAATCTGTACAATTCACAAATGATTTTACAATAATATAAAGTAGTAGAACTAGGTAGTAGAGTAGAACTAGGTTAAATACATAGATAATAACTTATAAGAGGTTATAAGAAGATTCTGAAATAAAATTCAGATGATTCTCTTTCCAAAACTTTCTTTTAGGTTTGGAATAATTCTTAATTCTTTGCCATATATTTTATGCCGAACAGACTCGGATACACTTAATGTTTCGTCTTGTTTGAATCATTTTAGTACTAATATATCTACTTATATTAAAAGTGCATCTCCTATCTGGAGTAAAATCGTCATATTGCCAGAATATAAAATATCAAAATAATTAACGAAAATATGAAAAGACTATATTTTTAGAAATAATTGAATAAATACCTAACATATATTGTATATTATGCATAAAGTCCGATCTATCTGTAAAATTTTGAATCACCCTAGTCTTTACGAGTAGGATGAAACAAGCTTTCATCTTTTTACAGCCTCTTATTTATTCCAAATACAGCCACACACATACGTTAGACACAAGCGTTAATTCTATATAAATTGTATTCCACCTAGATATAAATGATAAACAAAGTTTTCTCTATATACATACATATGTATATAAAGTACAGTTTATACAGCTTCTCAACGTATACGAAGTAATACAGGTTGCAGTTTCTATCCATAACTATACGTATATCATTTACCAGAAATATTACTGTATCAAATATATAGATATGTACATATAAATTTAACGCCCGCCCCTTCAAAATACTTCAAATTCGGAAGTCATTCATTTAAACTTGCGAAATTTTTTTCTTCGTGAGAAAAATTATTTATTATTAGTTATTAATAATAAAAATAGATTTTTTTCTTGCTTTCATAAAGAAAATATAATATATAATATAATATAATATAATATATAAAGAGAACAAATTTATAGTTTATTTACCGTTTAGTCAATTAATAACTTATACAAATATGAAAGGATTAACCAAATCGTTTAAAAATATATACCTACTACCTTTTAGTTGTCTTTGATCAATTATTTAATTCGAGGTATCTGGGTAAATAAAAATGAGAATACAACCTTCGTAGCTATCTTATTCATTTATGATTTGGCAAGAGTATGCTACTGGCGTAACTGTCACGAATCGGACAAGCAACCTCTCAATATACAATATATGTATGTATGTATGTATGTATGTATGTATGTATGTATGTATGTATGTATGTAATATTGTTGTCATTGGCAAGTGACCGATACATAAGCTTAATAGTCGTATGAAAAGCAGATAGAAAGGAATGTAATGGAGAACAGGATGGCATGGCAAGGTTGAATAAAATGGACGACAACACGACACGCTGTACGTAGAATAACGAGACGTATTCGCGCGGTATTGACGGAGGGTTGATAGAACGTATCGAAAGCGGTATTCATCGATTATACGGGTTCCACTAAATCCGAGGGAGAGTAAGCTAGTTATTCGTGTGAGCTTTCACTGCAACGATTTGTTTCGGTTTGGATATACGTCTGTCTGTAAATAGCGTTGCCCAGCAGGTATTTTTCTTTCTTATCTTCTCTTTTTTCTGTTTTTTTTTTTCAATATTCTCGCCCGTGAAATGGCCCGATCGTTATAATATAACGATTATTATTAAGTTATGTTATAACTATCGGCCGATTGGAAAACTTGGCACATAAATATAGAATTATAGAAAAATTGGTTTACGTTCAGATAAAAATTTAATTTAAATTTAAATGTAAGGTAGAATACGAGAACAGCGGCCTAATATTCATTAATAATTTGCAGTGCGCTATATTTTCGAATTACTTTATGCTACAGTAATGATTCGTAAATTGTTACATTAATGCTATGGCTATTATAGTTGAGATTGTCATTTTAACGATACGAATTACTAAAACGTGGTTTTAAGAAATGCTTATATTTGTAGGAAAGTAACTCATTGACTTGGAATACTTAATTGAAAAATATAAAGGTAGAAATGTATAAATAGACGAATAAATATGTCGGAGATGAAAGGACATCGGGGCCTTTCTTTTGGAATGTTTGGGAAAACCGCCCAATACCCTAGGCCAGACTTTTATTATAGCTACACTTAAGTAATAAAACTAAGAAATAGTTGTAATGTTCTAATCCGATTATGGGTGCTCAAGGTTTATGACGATGGGCTTGGGCTCGAAGTGACATAAATGAGTCACCGAACGTAGCCACGGTCACGGGAGGGACGTGTAATAACAGAGGTATGGAATAATTATGTAGCTCTCCTTAAAAATAAAGATTGACCCGAGAGGTGGGGAAAGGACTATAATAAGGGCAGTTCCATTTGTACTCGGGATCAGTTAGTTATTGAGAGAAGGAGTTACTGAGTTAGCGATGGAGTTAGTTATGGAGTTAGTTATTGAGTTAGTTAGTGAGTTAGTTATTGAGAGTAGTACAACTTGTACGTAGAGTCACACCAGGATCGTGGATCACATCGGATTCGTCTTCCCGTGGCCGTGGATTCGTATCGAACCTAAATTCATTGTCATCGACATCACGTTTGTCCGATTGCCGTTATTACCTGAAACCTCTTGTAATCATAACCTCGGTACTAATAACGATCAGCTAGAATACATAACCACGATGTGTCAATTCGAGTTAAGATTCGTCGAACGTCCAAAATTCCAACGTTAACCCGACAAATATATGTCGGAGATGAAAGGACATAGGGGCGTCCCTTTTAGAATGTTTGGGAAACCCCAAATACCCTAGGCCAGACTTTTATTATAGCTACACTTAAGTAATAAAACTAAGAAATAGTTGTAATGTTCTAATCCGATTATGGGTGCTCAAGGTTTATGACGATGGGCTTGGGCTCGAAGTGACATAACGAGTCACCGAACGTAGCCACGGTCACGGGAGGGACGTGTAAAAACAGAGGTATGGAATAATTACACAGCTGTCCTTAAAAACAACGATTGACCCGAGAAGTGGGGAGAGGACTATATAAGGGCAGTTTCATTTGGACTGACAGAGAGTTATTGAGAGAAGTACTACTTGTACGTGGAGTCACACCACCAGGACCGTGTATCACATCGGATTCGTCATACCGTTGGCCGTGGATTCGTTATCGAACCTAAATTCATTGTCATCGATATCTCGTTTGTCCGATTGCCGCTATTACCTATAATCTCTTGTAATCATTACATCGGTACCAATAACGATCAGCTGGAATACATAACCACGATGGTCAATTCGAGTGAAGATTCGTCGAACGCCCAACATTCCAACGCTAACCCGACATATATATATATATATATTGAAGAAGAATGAGAATAGTTTTTGATTGTCACATCAACGTCAACGGTCGCTATTTCCATAGCCATAGCACTAATGTGGCAAATGATGACATTAAATCACTTTGCTATTGTAAATGCAAGTTTTTGGAGTTTCAGTATTTAGGTAAACTTGTTTTGTAGTACTAAGCAGAAAATATTATTTAGTAAAAGTAAAAGTAACATATGGTAGAATCAACTCGTTACATTGAAAGTGGTCTAAATGATCATTAATAAACCAAATACGTTTTATTGGTTCTATGCTGGTACGTACTTTCTATACACAGAATTTCTTATTGTTATAGATGTAGATATATCTACTTTATTCCATGTTATTCTTCGCTTTTAATAAATTTTATTAATAATTGGAATTTGCCTCTGCATCTTATAAATATAGATTTAATAATGCTCGTATTTTTTTAAATAAAACATCTATATATTTAATAATATTCAATAATACATTATTCGAAACAAGTGTGCCATTAAAAACTAGTAGTAACGAATAACAAAAACTTGTATTATTATACAAAGAGATCCATTGATAACCTAATAATTCACAGAAATTGTTTCCTCTGCAGAAAAGCACTCATTGATCGATGAATTTCGACGATAAAGCAGTATTACAACATTTTTTTCTAAAATTTTCTAAACAATCACGGAGTTGTTTGTTATATTTATGTACATAAACGGTTATGCAATAAAAAGAAAGTTCGATATTCGCGGAACATTTGACGCGTGAGATTGTATGCTTGGTTCAAAATGACATATATCGTGTATTACGGTCGATTTAAGGATGGGGGCACGAGTTCATGCACTAACATTACGCGTCAGCAAGATACTGGTTTTTGCCAATCTTCATCGGACATCCCCTGGACGTGCAATCATTCATCTGTGACTCGTCTGTCTCATCGTTATTCGTCATCTCATCGAATATCTCGTGGGAATCAATTTGATGCCTTATCGTGAAATTGCTAGATGGATGCTTCTTGTGCGGACGCCAGTTCTGTGATCGATCCGATTTCACGAATATTTGTTCCCTGTGGCGAAGCACAGCCGTTCGTTCCCATCATCTTTCCACTTCCCCTGCAGTATGCCTCGAAAAAATTGAAAATTACGGTAATAGTAATGGTGTGTAGGTATCTATAACATAATACAGTAGATTCCTATATAGTTCCATTTGTTCTCAACGTTGTTGAAACGTTCTTGTATCGAAATTTAAGCGGAAAGCAACTTTTTGTTTTGAACTTCGATTCAAAGAAATTGTCCATATTTAAATTTAATACATAAATGATTTTTCCTTTCGTATTCAAATTCGATTCTAAGTCGATTATTCATTTTTTAAGTCAACTCGAAAACTGAAGCGATTATTCGCTTTGAAATTCGATCTATACTATTTCAAATCTAATTCAAAGGTAATTCTCGATTTTTTCAAAAATATCAAACACTCCTAATAGGAATATCCCAAATTTAACCTCGTGTTCTTCCTAATGTGATCCGTGTGGTTTTTCGAAGAATAACCGATTAACAGCATCCGTATGAAGGAAATCATATTCTTTATGTAGCAGAATCAATCATCAGGTAAGTGAAGCTGGGAACAGTACGATACGATGATCCAGACATCGTGAAAGGAGCGTTGCATCTACACGATGACACGATGACTCATGCGCGGGTTCCGTCATCGTTGTACGAGTAGGTATATTCACTAACCGGACAGGTAATGCAAGGAATCGCTCGTTTTGACGTGATGGAAAGAGGCAGAATCATCGAGAGGATGTTATTTCATTATAGTATGTTGATACTTTCGATGCTTTATTCTCGATCGAATTCGTTATTTTTCTTTTCTTTTTTTTTCCTTTCTCTATACTTGTTGTATCTATGTAATACAGACTGATATGAAAAGAATAAGGTATGATACGAATCGTGTATCGATCGTTAGAAGTATTTATAAAGAATTGGAAAAGAGTTTGTCCCTAGTCCTGACCTACTGACCTTCTGACATCTAATTGTAACCTGCATGCTTCTGTTGATTTAAAGTTTAAACTAAGCTGTTGCAACTCACTGCTGCATACTTCTGGGTGTGCTCATCATTTAGCCTTAGCATGTTTTACGAAGATATTTCTGCATCTCTGTTGTTTCCCAAGCTTAACACATGTACCTCTTGATTTTTACTCCGAAAATGGCTTCGCTGGCTTTTCAAATCATTCCAAGAAACCTGTTACGTTCAATCTATTGGATTCGTTTAACTTTGTTAGCTTGATCATACAGCTCGAGTTTGTCTTTTTTTTTTGTAGAATTGAATAGTTTAGTTTACAAACTATAACGTTTCACAACATTTTTCAACTTATCTTTAAATTGTCTCTAACTGGTTAATATAAATTGATTCACGGGATATTTAGCTACGATAACAAATGTTAAATTTTCTTTTTTCATTGAGTTAAGAAGTCTTATTTATACACATAATTGTTTGTAAATACGTGTATACTAATTCAAATATTATAATAAATCTCCGTGCCTTTAGCTTGGTCCATTATAATATTAAATAAGCGAAATTCCACTCTTAAATATGTTGAGAAGAGACATCGAATTGTTATTAGAAAAAACCTTCTAACAATTAACTTAAAAATATATTGGATAATAGAATAGAAAGATCTACGATACTGTAGACTGTAAGCTAATAGGTAATTTTCGTACAACAATTGTCTGTAGATATATTATAGAACATTGTATATTTATGTACCTGTGTATGTGTTTAATACGAATTGTTCTCAAATCTTTTCTATAATTTCATGATTTTCAATTTCACAGTGAACGTGTTTATTATCTAAGTAACCCTGAATTTTGTTAAATTCTTTGAAACCTGACAGATTACAAAACTTTGACGTGGAACAAATAGTTTCAAAGGTACTAAATGAGGAATGAAACATTTATAAAAACAGACAGTGACAAAAAAGTAGAAGATTAAAAATGAATTTAAAACTTGGCAACACTCTATTTACTTTCATTTAAAAAAATGTAGATTTGTATTGTTATTGGATATTAGATAAGTGTAATAATAGTAAAAAATTAGAAGGTCGAAAGTTGGTGATAAAACTATGGTTTGAACGTTTTATGTTTCTTGGAGTGATCTGTCGCGTAAATGATTCACTATAAAATGATAATGAAGTATTTGTTGGGAAAAGTGCGTTCGGGTGGCGATGACACGGCGTGGGTCACTTGGAAAATGGCCTTGATGATAGCAATGCCAATATGCGCGATCTGCGTGGTGGTTATGGTCATTTATCACGTGCGTAAGACCCCAGAAAGGCCAGGAAATAGCGATGATTCGCAGGAGGCACCAGATCGACCCATCCTGGGTGGTGTTACCATCAGGGATATGCTGGAAATGACTACCAGTGGCAGTGGCTCAGGTAGGTCAAATTAAAGTTCTATGTATATCAATCAAACTTTTTTTTAATTTTCGCTATGCACTAAATTCTGTATTAATCAAGCTTCATTTTTCATCTTCACTATGTACCTAGCAACGGATATTTTATAACTAAATCAGATTTGTCTGCGAAAATAGATGTCACATTTAAATTTGTTTGTGTTGCTGAAAAGACGACTAGCGTAAGGAATGCGAGCTTGATTGGCTGTTTCGTATAAATTCTACACAATCATAAAGATAGTATGCGTATTGGTCGAAAGTGTCACATATATAAATAAAACAGTATAGAGGAATACCACCCTTGCCCCCATCGCGCTAGTCTTCTTTTCAACAATGCACAGTACATATATGTATATCGAATATAATAGTGCTATTTTGGATGTAAATTTAAAAATAATTCAAACAGTGGTTTGCTACCAGTTAGTCTGTTACTTCTTTTTATTTTATACGACACTCCATCTGGACTATAGTTGTATTGATATTAATTTCAAATACGTACATTAAAGTTCAGATTGAAGTTCCGACATTCATTTATATTATACTTTCCAAAAGTATATTTATTTCTTAAAAGTGTATTTCTTTCACAAAATTTCTTTGTACTGTAAACTGTAAACGGCTTTTAAGTGTACCAGGCGTGATAGCTATTCAATATAACCCAGTTATGATAAAATGTTGCGTGTGGTGTGGGCCGCGAAGAGATTAAACTGTCCTATTATTGTATCGTATTCTGTTTGAAACTCATACATTTTTACATAAAGAGTTTAACTACGGAAGGGTTGAACTATCTTGTTACTGTACCATATCATGTTTAGAATTCGTAAATTTTCACACAAAGCACATTATTAGTGTCGTGCACACGAGAGTCATTTTCAACTATACTGAAATTCGTGTTCTTCAATGCCCATCCTCTCCCAAGTAGGCCTGCCGCTTCTGGTACAGCGAAGCATAGCCCGCCAGATTCAACTGGTGGAGACGATTGGAAAAGGTCGCTTCGGCGAGGTCTGGCGTGGTCGTTGGAGGGGTGAGAACGTTGCCGTGAAGATCTTCAGCTCGCGTGAAGAAAGGTCTTGGTTCAGGGAGGCCGAAATTTATCAGACAGTGATGCTCAGACACGATAATATCCTCGGGTTCATCGCAGCTGATAACAAAGGTAGGTACAAATTTGCACACAAGTGCATAAACATTGCGTCGAATTGGAATTCGCACAGTTTTAACTGTCGGTTACTTAACGATTTAACGACTAATTTAACGACTTTAACCTTTTCGAGACTAACGGATAATAATTACCTGTTAATTCGGATGGCAACGAATAAGAATTGGTTGCTAGATTATAATGAACATATTCCTTAGTATTAAGTATACATACTATTTGTACTATATAGTAGAATTAAGTTATTATGGAGTCAAGCTTTTTTTCAATAAATTTTCCTCTGTAGACAGGGAAAGGAATGTATTGGATCTTCATATGGGATTATGATTATAGATATTATGGTTATTAAAATTTTCACATATCATGTACGGTGCAGGTATCTAATTTAGTAAGTGTAGCAATTTATTACTAGTCAATGCTTGTGAATTAACCAAGTATTTTATATATTCACTATACCTGTAAATTTTTCGCCCGATATATAAGCTTCCACTACTACGGTCTCAAAGATAACTTTTCTTCGCTAAGAAATTTATTATTAACATAAGAGACTACTTCTCCAATAGCGCTGAACGATTCTATTTATCTTAAGTCTTCGACCGTTTTTAATGCCGTATCGGATTCAGTTCCCACGTTATAATATATTTTAATATTAGTATCTATTACTTGCTTGTTGGAGCTTTTTAATGGTTCTAGTTATTTCATATTTAATGGAACTCTGCCTCAGGTTTGGGTATGGTGTAAACGATTAATGAGATTGTTCCCATTTTCTGTATATTCTTTGCCTATTTCCGGTACATTTTCTCAAAAACTGCATAGCTGCAAAGAATTAAGTGGAAATTGTTTTGGATTGCATTGCTTAATTGAATTCATAATAAATTGATCAATGTTTGGTACCGGGCATAGAATTCGAAACTTGCTCCTGAGTTTCTTTTTGGTAGGTTTCGCCGATACGTGACTAGTGATATGATACTTGCGAGGTTCTCCTCATTGCCCATAGCACGAATTATCAGATTGAACTTGGATTCGATCGATCAGGAGTATCTGATAAGATAGAATTAAAGGGTAATGCTCGTCTAGTTTTTGCTTTGGCCGATAGGAATATGATTGTAGGTATAAGGGATGAGGCATTGTTCATTAGATATTTATCTGTTCCGCTCGACTTATTATTTATTTTATTACTAGCTTGACTTGTGTCAACAGTTGCTGGAAATGTAGTATTTGATTCTGAACTTCTAAAGCATCTGTTTAGCTTTATGTACATATATTATGTATGTATATCCTCTTGTATAGGAAGGGAGTATGTAAGATTCCCAGAGGATATTAAAGTCCAGTAGTTCGTATTATCGAATTGAATTTAGAGGACCTCATGGAATTTATCAGTATCATCAGATTGTATAAAAACCTGTCATCGGGAACTCATGATGTGTAACAGTGCTTGCTCGTTTAAACGAGCTCTTAGAAATGATATGGCAGAGTATGGTTTCAACCCTAATTTGTGCAGAATGTCAACTATTAAAACGTAAGGAATAATTTGATGGACATTCGATAAAATGATCCTTTCCATTCTGCTAATTAGTAGCCTAATTTCTAACTCGTTGTTATTGATTTTGATTATAGGACGCTTTTTATGACGTTAACAACTATAAGTTCAACAGAAAACACAAAGATTTGATTTTTATTTTTTGTCTTTAAATAACATTAAACAAGGAAATAGATATCACCGATCGTTTCCTTTACTCGAGTAACACCAAATTAAAGAAAGAATGTTCTTCTAAATGATATAGCTGCCGAGATAATGCGATTTTTTCCATGAGTTACAGTTTTCGCGCGATCGCGGTTCCGGTCGAGTCAGCAACGTCGCGTTGAGCTCTCGTTGTCAGCAGCCACGTTCGCTACATTGAAGGCCTCTAATCGCCTACTGTGAAAATGCATCAACTTTGCAAATGTTCATTAATTAATTAATGTTTTATGGTCATCCAATCGATACGAAAGGATCCACATATAATGCAAGTAATAAACTGTAAAACGACGCCTGTTTCATTTCCTAATGTTTCCTCATTGACGATTTTCTGAACGAAGAAAAATAGATATCTGTCGGTACCTAGGTCAATTGGTCCTAGAGAAATCACATGAAATGATTTCAGAAATTGATAGAAACAAATTCCACTATGGTAGGATAAAAAATGTAAAAGTTATTGCATTTTACAACTAATAAAAAATGATCGTAGCTGTAGTTTAGCCAAGAGTTTGAATGAAAACATCTTGTTCGGTTAAATATCAAAATATTTCCCGTTTCGTAAGTTGACCAATTGATTCTGCGAAAATTAACAAACGGATCAATTCGAAATTTGATTCACTACACGTAGTTTGATACGACTAGTATTAACTTACTTACCACAGAACCTCGATATTTTAAGACAATTTTACCTAAAATTGTAAAGGATTTAAGAAAAACGGATTTCTTCGCATCTCTTACTAATTTGCCATCTAACAATTGGATTTGTCGTAACGTAATGGCTAAAATTTTACAGATAATTTTATTAGCTACAACTTTTTATTGAAACTTTTTCACACACGACAGATTGTTTCAAAGGTGCAAAGCCAAGTGTAAAAAAAAGTCTTTTTTTCGTTTAATTGATATTTTGTTTGTGAAACAACGGAGATAAAAATTGTATCAAAATCGCTTATTTTGTGCACAGCGTCGTTCCGAATCATATTATGTAAAAACATTTTTACTATTAATTTATTCCCGAAGAAATATTGAGTAGGCTGGATTAATTGTAATTACACACATGCTTATACATGTACAAAGCAACATGCACGTGTACGCACTGTGAATAGCCAGATTTTAGGCTGTACGTAAACTTCGCGTCATTCGTGCAATACGTTCGCCAAACACGACTGAGATGCGTCGAAACCAACCTGAATAAAGAGAGTTCTTTCGGTTTAAATTCAAATGACCCAGATCCGCTACTCTTCACTAGACATTGTAAGCTAAACTTAATAATAAAATCAGAGAAAGCAAAGAATATGTTTCTTGCTTATTTTCACTATATCCTTTCTATTGTTCTTTGTAAAGGTGTCTACAATCCGAATCCCTCGACTTATTGGAATTTAAGCAAACACTAATGTACACGACATACATATTTAGATTAAGAATAATCCGAAATACAAGTTATGTCTTTGTTCCTCAGATAATGGTACGTGGACTCAGCTGTGGTTGATCACAGATTATCACGAGAAGGGTTCGCTGTTCGATTATTTGAACAGATCGACCGTTGATACAAACGGTATGATCAGGATGGCTCTGTCGATTGCCACCGGGTTAGCGCATCTTCACATGGAGATCGTCGGCACGCAAGGGAAACCAGCCATCGCTCACAGGGATCTCAAGTCGAAAAATATCCTCGTGAAGACGAATGGCACATGCGCGATCGGCGATCTTGGATTGGCCGTCAGGCATGATGTAATAACAGACACCGTCGATATCCAACTAAATAATCGGGTTGGCACTAAGCGGTACATGGCACCCGAGGTAAATTATAAATTTAAAAAATGCACATTTTACCCATTCGCTTTGTTTATCGAAATAGCCAAATGTTGGCGAGATATATTGGAAATATTGAATTGTAATATATTAGGTTGTCCGAAAAGTTTCTTTCGTTTTATAAGGAAATAATAGATGCACAACATTTTTGTTTTATCCATTTTGTAGTAATACAAAAGTAATACAACAAAATGGATCATACATAATTCAATAAAATAATATAAAACAAAAGATGTTGTATCCATTATTGCCTTATAAAACGGAAGAAACTTTTGGGACAACCTAATATTATATGCATATACGTATATATTATTATTTATACATATATGTATACATGTGTATATCAAAATACGACAAATTTATGTTATAACTCAACACATGTTCAAATATTATAAGCATATAAATAGGGAAATCCTTATTCGTAAATTGAAAAGTAATTGTGTTATGGAAATTTCTATTTCCATTTCTATTTCTGTAATACATATCGGATTTGAATTTATATTTTTCACACCCTTGGTTCTGTTTTTATACAAATCCTTCTTACACCATTTTCATTTAATGTAATTCGGATAAGAACATCAATTTCTTTTCCCATACAATTTAATTTAGATTTAATACGATTTAAATGGCGCCTTTTTCCTAGAAATATCGGAACGTAACTCAATCAAATATTTGTTCCATCTACTGAATATATATCATAATAAACAATTTGCTTTAGACATTTCATAGATTTTTGAATATGATATGCATTTTGATGCTTGGAAATATCTCATAAATGCATAAATACGCGCAGTCTATCGATTGTTATTGATTCAAATAAATATGACAAATTTTTCTTCCCTTAGAATTAACGATAACCGACCTACCTCGCAATATTTCAGTCATAAAAAATTTTGGGGAAGTCAATATTTTCTTACATATGCTATAAAACACATTTAATCACTACTTTTGAGATTGGTATTTGGCACGGAAGCGGGAAAGGCAGCAAAGTTAACTCGCTGGTTCTCAAACTTTTCGCTACGGAGGGAGCCCATTTTCATTCTCCTCTTGAAGAGTGCGGCTGCTGAGAATTGTTACTTCTGCTTTTAGGTTCTCGAAGAGACGATAAACATGAACCACTTTGATTCCTTCAAGAGGGCTGACGTGTACGCTCTCGGGCTGATCCTCTGGGAGATCGCAAGACGATGCAACGTCGGCGGAATTCACGACGAATATCAGCTGCCGTTTTACGACTTGGTGCCTTCTGATCCGACGATCGAAGAGATGCGTAAGGTTGTGTGTACCGACAGACAGAGGCCATCGATACCGAATCGGTGGCAGTCGATCGAGGTATGTGCCACGTGATGCTTCTTAAAACTTCTACAAAGCTCTGATCTTTGCGTTCTTAAGAAAAGGGTTGAGCTTACGCCATGAACCTCACTTCGCATTGTATAATTGCTACTGTTTATATTCGGTTTGTTTTACGTAAGACGTAAATCGTAGGTTTAAAATAATAGACAGTAGAGTAGAACTGTTTTATTACATATAATTAGCTATCAGATACATAAAAGGAGTTTTCTGATTCTCTTCACTACTTACGATTTTTCATTTACCTAATACAAGTTTACGTTCATTTAATCCGCAATCAAGCAGTGTGTTAGGTAATCAGTCAGTGGCACAAGTTATTCTAATAATGAGTCTTATTTATCCGCAGCGCTGAAAACATTCTAACTGTTATTCCACTGATCATTCCTAATAATTTTAAAACAGAGGTTGGTTATTATCATAATAGTGTTATGAGTCGGAGCTGCGAGTAGTGCGAGAACCTGAAGATTGTATTTTATAGAATACGGATTATATATATGTATATGGCACGAAATCAGGACGCTAGGACTGTTGTTTGCAAGGACGAACCTGACGCGAAGGAATCTGTAAGATGCGGACACAGGGAGTCATGGGAAATATTAGTATTCATTCGGTTTTGGTTAAGAAAAGTCAACACAACTTGAGTAGTAAAATCGTATCATGTGGGTATATTCAATTACCTTTGTGAGGGATTGCAAAATTTGGGTATTAGATCTAAAACAATTAGATTCGAATTTTGAACCCAGATATGGATATTATAATTATAATCAGAAAGATTACTATATGTGCGATTATGAGTGTGGATGCTCGGTTTTGAGCCGTAACTGGCAGTGCGGTAACTAGCGATACCAAATAGAATCAAATGATCAAACGAATTTACCTGAGGCGAGGTTCGCTCGTAATTATATGAAGAGCTCCGTTCGAAGAGATTACAAATGCAGTCCCCTTCTTACCCTTTAGTCGTTAAAATCTTCGGAGCGAAAAAATCGCTATCCTGTCCGCGACTCCCGTTTACGCTCGTCGCTCTTTTAGATTTTAAATAGATCTAAAATTGTAATTTTAATCGATCGAATACGGGGGAAGAAATTCTTATTACAGAATTTTTTGGTGGAGATCTGATTATCGATGCAGTTTTGCAGTCTTAAGGATTTTAGGAGGCAGTATTTTCTGAAACTAAGGGAATTTTGTGACTGGAGTCTGTTGGAACAGGCGAATCTACCTGCAGGGTGATCGGCGCGAAGAAATATAACCCTTCTGAGTTTGCAAAGAATGGTACTTGGATTCTTCTCACGTGGCGACGCGATGTGACGGTCTATTAGGTATCCAGCTCAATCGCAGCTGTGTTACTTACATTGCTTAGATAAAGGATGTTTAAAATTAGATAGAGAAATTTAAAATAAAAGGTGCTTCTGTTTTTTGAGTGCTTTTGGAGGCATCTCAAGAGTGGGGATATTCTCCATACGTAATAATAATAAGATAATTAAATGCATTATCTAGTGTAAGGACATGTAAGAAATATATGTTTTACAATAGTTTATATTTTGTAATTATACAATGTGAACTACAAGTCACTGCCGCTATTTCTAAGATGCTTAGCTAATCACCGAGTCGATACGATACTGTACGTTCGTCATCACGGAAAAGGATGACCCTCTTACACTCCTACGAAGGCAAGAAGCTTGTTGCTATTCAATTAGACAAATCCTACGTCGTTCCTCGTCCACTATTTTATGCTTTTATATTCCACGCGGATGATTCCAATACTAACGCATACGCGGCTACGGACGCAGAATTCACTGTAGTGTCACCGACAGTTTCTTTCGAAGATCTCGGAAACTAAGCCCTTACTCAAGATCGATGGCTATATGTACAGGAAAAAATTGTGCAAAGCGTTCACAACATACATATTTCAAAATCATTGTAATTGGGGAGGAGGTAACTTTTTTATAGTTTCACTTGATTGACCAATTGAAAATTAGAATAAAGCGCGATATTCCATATATCAATCGATTCGTCAAAGATTATTTCACGTTAATGGAGAATCGTTCGCTGCCTATAACTGCGACTGCCTATTCCAGAATGAAGTGTACCTAATCGAAATGACAATTTAATCGAAGTTTTTTGGAAACTAAGGCCGAACGGGGATCATATGTACAGGAAAACTCGTTCAAAATATTGATTTTAATGGTGAAATCTCGAAAAACCTTCCCCCCAAAAGCAATACGATTAATCAAGCCAGGCAAAGAACACCACCACCAAACTGCAACTTGTAGACCAATATCACTACTTCCTGTGTTTTCCCAAGTACTAGAGAAAATAATATACGATCGCCTAAAACCAGCAATAGAGAAAGAAAAGTTAATACCAGATCACCAATATGGATTCAGACACAAACACACCGCGATAGAGCAAATGCACAGGTTCGTCAACGAAATTTTGCTAGTAATAGAAAAGAAACAATACTGTACATCCCTCTTCCTGAACATTGAGAAAGCATTTGACAAAGTGAACCATGAAAGCCTCTTACAAACAATCAAAAAACACTTCCCGGAACAAATCCACCACTTACTCAAATCATACTTACGCAACAGAACATTTGTAGTAAAAGTAAAGGATGAATATTCTAAAGTAAAAGACATCAAGGCAAGGGTACCGTAAGGAAGCGTCTTACTAATATTATACGCACTATACACGATCGACATACCAACAACTACCAACAGCAAAATACTGACATTCGCGGACGACACGGCTGTACTAGTCAAGCACACTAATCCAGAAACAGCAGTCACATTACTACAGGAGCACTTCACAAAAATAGAAAAAATGGCTACAAGATGAACAAATAAAAGCAAACCTCAGTAAATGCAACCATATTACATTTACATTAGGAAACGGAAACCACCAAATATCCAACTGAGTGGCACGCACATGGCACAAACAAGGCAAGTTAAATACCTAGGACACCNCATGGAAGCAACATACTAAATCAATTATAGTCAAAATACGGATAAAAGGAAGACAAACGTACTGGTTAACTAATCGAAATTTTACATTCGGCATAGAAAATAAATTAGAAAATATACAAAACGATAATAAAACCAATTTGTACGTATGGAATACCACTATGCGGGAGAGCAGTAATGAGCCACATAAATAAACTAGAGTTGTTACAATCGAAAATATTCAGAACAATAGTCCTAATCCAGAAAGATCTAAAAATACCACTGGTCAAAAAAGAAATCGGCAGATACGCAAAAAAATACAGGGAATGAATGACAACACATCCAAACCAGCTGGCTGCTGAAGCGAGCAAAACCCATATAAAAAGAAGACCAAAAAGAAAACACTTCGTTGACCGCACTAAAGAAATAAAATAGACAAACTCCAAGATGGTATCCCGTTGGGGGTAAACATCCACATATTATTCAACAATAAAGTTAGAAAAATTTATCAAATGTCCAAGTGGACAAATTATGAAGTACGATTAAATGAAAAAAAGAATATTGATTTTGATAACGTATTTCAAGGTCATTGAAATTAATAAGGTGTGCCCCAATTGTTACATATAATTATTAACTTTATTACAGTTATACTTATAAAAATCAAAACTTACATGAATATCCATAGTCCACTTATACTCGAATATATTTTATTACACATAGTAGTAATTCCTTATCGTTCTCCCTACATAATAGTGATTATTATTCTGCATCTCGTTATCAATACTTAAGCTAGCTTGTCTCATCTTATATTTCGTAACAGATTCTTTAGCCAATTAACTGCCTTCGATGTGTATACACGTCAATCTAAAACTTTATTTCGGTGCGGTTGACGTGTATGCTCGTCGTGTAAAATAAAAAAATTACCATTTACTATAAAAACTCAAAATTTTAGTAAAAAGTAATATAAATGACATTTAGTGGTATGTTCCCTTTATACTTCCACTAAAACTTATGTATTTTATTTTATACATATACATATTTTTATTTTATACATATTTTATACACATATATATAAAAAAAAAGAGTTTGATTATTTGATTACTTTCTTTGTTATATCGGTTACACTTCGTATAATGTATTGCTTTTTATAAATTGAGTTGATTATTTTCCCTAATGCATCGGCTATTCCTCGAATTGTTTTGTGTACTTCACTTTATTATTTTTTGGCAATTTTTAAGTTTTTAATAGTAATACCTTTTTTCAACAACAAATTGTTAATTTTTTATCGAATAGAAATGTAATCCTTCTTCTCATAAAATTTATGATAGGAGAATTTACCCAGCGATCGACGTGTATACTCGTCATTGCTTGATTGTACCTGCGCACTATATAAGGAACTTTTGAAACTAAACTCCGCAGTTAACAGATTAAAAGACATTGTGAATTAAATTCTCTATATTTTGCTTGATCATTAATTATATGCAAAGGTGTGTATGATAATTATAGGAAGTTTTATACAATCTATGATACACGTGTCGTTTGGTTTCTTTTCCAGGCGTTACAAGTGATGTCGAAGGTGATGAAGGAGTGTTGGTATCACAACGCGGCAGCTAGACTAACCGCGCTTAGGATTAAAAAATCTCTCGCAAACTACGGTGCGATGGAGGACTTGAAGTGAAACGAGGAGAATCAGCAGGTCGTCGAAATGACCGGAATACTAGAAGTGCTCGAAACATACGTGGACATTTACTTTAATTGTAATACTTTTATCGCAATAACACTTTTAAGTGCCGTGTTACTCCATGAGTGAGCGAGAGAAAGAAAGGGAAGAGAGAGGAGAGAGAGAGAGAGAGAGAGAGAGAGAGAGGGAGAGAGAGCATGGGAAAAAGAGCGAAAAAGAAAGAGATAAGACATTTGGTCGAAAGTGAGAAATTCTAATAGTTGGATCAGAGAGCCTAACGAAAGACTGGTTAAAAAGATATTAAAAAAAGCGAAAAAATCAGAGAAAAAAAAAAGAAATAAATGCAATGGAGGTGACGTTCCTTTGATCGCGTTGACTTGGTCGAGATGTAACCCTAATTTCAAGTTTCAGCTTGTACGTATAAGGTAGCGGAATTATTCTATGTAAAGAAGTCGTAGTCGGGCAATTGAAAGGACGTCTTGTTTTAAAAGATAAAGAAAAGAAAATGTAATAAAGCATGTTTGGGAGCAATGGCTAACAGAAACATGGACAGGGTTGGTGATGAATGTCCAAAATGAGAGAATATCAGGGCGTTCAGTTCCTGACGATCGATCGATCGATTGGTTGAAACGGAATAAACATGCGTAAAGTGTTCGGTTAATCGAATATGATATCGTGCCTGATCACATCTCACACACTTCTGCTGTATATTTATTAATAGTAATGATAAGATAATGACGTATATAAATTATTGAGTAATATTAATGAATATTATTGAGTAATATTAATAAATATTAATAAATTTGTATATTAATATATACACATATATGTAATTACGTATATTCGTTGTTGGGCGATCCGATTCGATTAACCGAGGTAATTTGTTCGTCGACTAGTTTGTAATGGGAATCATTTCAGCAAGATGATTAAATAATTAACTATCGAATTCGATTGACCGATCGACAATGATTCCTGACAGGTGGACCTTCCTCGTCCAGCATATGGGTTGAGACGACTTCACGAGAAAATAATGGCCTCCGCGTCACAGTTTCATATGTTTCCGCTCTTTTCCTTATACATTTTATACATATATAGTTTTCTTCCTTTACTCAAAATTTACACATAGTGTCATATGGATTTATTCGCCTATTTTACCGGTGCGTGCAGAGACTAAGTTTCTTTTTCCTTCTTTTATGGAAGCATATCCATACACATCATGTTACAAGAGAAATGCATATCCTTATTTCTCGTTTTTGCGATTAGACAGAATCGAATGTTTACATCGATTCTGTACATATATACAGGGTAGTTAGCAAGAGCCGAGCAATTTATGGTTGTCGAATAGACACGGTCACACAGAAGTATACGTGATTTTGTTTTTGTTTATAAGAGAAACTATGATCGAGATGAATGCTTAAACAAAAGAAACAAAAATAATAGCATTCTTTATTCAGCGTTTTTTACGTGATCTTTTATTCAACAGAAACAAACAATACCTTTTACATATAGGTATCCTTTTCGCAGCGGTAAATTTCCAATTGTTCTCAAAGTTTTTACAACGAATGACATTTTCTACTACTTGGTTTGGTTCGTTAACCGGATATTACACACACACGTACACATATACACACATATGATACGACTACACGTATTCTTAGCATTAGACATACCCAGATGTTTTGCTCAAGACGAAATATTTTTGCGTATTAATCGTGATACGCGAGCTGAAGGCGGTGCGTCATGATACGCGGGACTTTCGAAGCGTGTTTCCTTTGTAACACAGGAAGGCTGAAATTAAAGGGTGCTAAGCTCAAGAATGAATGTTCGTTTACGTATGAAAGGGACAGACTGAGCAACTGCGGAATAGAAGATAGAAAATGGAAGAAGAGGCAGACTGCGAACCTACGACTGAAAGATAGCGAAAAAGAGAGTTTTAAAAGAGAACAAAGAGGAGAAATGAAAGCAAATTGATACAGAAAAAAAGAAAACAAAGAAAAACATTGGAGAAACTATATTTTCGTGAATTTTTTCATGGATCGATGAGAAAGGGAAGCATAGAGGGAGAGAGAGAGAGAGAGAGAGAGAGAGAGAGAGAGAAAGAGAGAGAGAGAGAGAGAACGATGCTTATGCTTCAATTACGAACGCGTGTTCTCCTTGAATATTGTTAATTATCGCTTCGATTTTTTCATGAGTGATATTTTATACGTTTCCTTTAGATTCGCGTTTTAAGGAGCAAGATAAAAAATATTCATGATTGTAACACGCGTTCCTATGTGCCGTGATTCCCGAAAAGCAATCATGAGAGACGGAGTTGTGCGCGTGTTTGTTACATAGTGAAAACGAGCGAGTAATATGGAAATATGCGTATGGTTTGTCTCTACGAAGCTAAATTGTGTTTAACGACCACTCGTTGCGGCCCCAAAGACGGTTGATTGAATCGGTAATGTCAAATAAGAAGAAAAAGGGAAAAGATAATTAAGGACATCAAATTTCCTTCGACGGAGGTACGTGGTTATGTTATCGTATATTATCGTGAAACAGAGCCGACACATTCAGAAAATGGAAGACACAAGAGAGCGTAATTGGAACCGGACAAGAATGAACATGAAGTAACAAGGACGATAGGAAATAGATAGTGCGTAAGAGAACACCAAGAAAGAAGGGAAAGGGAAAATCGAGCCTTTGTCATCCAATAATCAGCGTAAAAGTCTACAAACTTGCGATTAATTATGGTATAATTAATGGAGGGTCCTTCGATATGCACATAATTGTATTTTTATATTGTTTTTTTTATTAACTGTGTTCCTACAAGGGAACGTTCAACGGATTTTTCTCTTTTGTTTTTTAAAAGGAACTTTATAAACCATTCGAAACCCAGCTGCTACGACCCTTTTATTACGAAAAAAAAAACAAAGAAAAAAGAAACAATCACAATGTCGATGACTCTTTTTTTTTTTCTTTGGAAGAAAAGCGACATCGACAGTAGGAATACTGATGTACGATCCAATTAAAATTTGTGTATAAACGATATAAATCTCTTATAAAGATGGGAACAAGACGTATCTCTAGAATATTTTGTCAATAAACAAATTAATAAAATTCGTTTCTCTTCGACGACCGACGATGAGATTCTTCTCGTAATTCATCGATCGAACGTTACCGACCGGAGATGCGTTTATTCGTAGCGACATCGTGAACGCTGCAATTCACCAAAAGACTGAACGATTTAATATTGTTCGATTATAGTAAGTAAACTATTTTACGTAATCCACGAAAGGGAAGGAAAAGGAGATGATACAGTAGCTGTTAACCTCGTGACGTGTTCCGCGCGTGCATCCGGCTCCTGACTCGCTGTCCGTTTCTCCTTTTTGAATGAACGAATGCTTCTTCGGTGCGGGACCGCATTTTTTCCACCGACGTTCTTCTCGTACACATTCCTATTACGACGTAGGTTAATTTATGATATTATAAATAATAACAATACATACATAGAATTACTGTGGGTCAATATAGTTCCACCAACAAATTCACTCAGAATTTATTTGTTAAAACGCGTTTGAAAGAATCACCTTGTCGTGGAACTTTATCGACGATAACGTGTTTTCAC
>NC_057775.1:1587401-1607318 GCF_014825855.1 Bombus pyrosoma
GAGTGAGTGAGTGAGTGAGTGAGTGAGTGAGCGAGTGAGTGAGTGAGTGAGTGAGATCAATAATGGTATAATGTGTACAGAATATTCTCGTACGCGTGTATAACTATGTATTTACGCGCTCTTACATACGTAGAGACGTTCGTTGGAGGAAAAATATCTTTGATTTAATTTGTTAAAGCCTCACATGTTACCAGTGCTTTTTCTTACTGCCCCATTTTATAAACACGTTTTATAAAAAATGTTACTCTAGACTTTAGACTGAAAAGATTTTATCAAGAATAGAAGATGAATTATAGGGGGTTCGAAAAAACGTGTAAAATTTCGTAGGGGTATATGATATGTATCGTACTTATCGCAGTAAACATTTAACACCATAGATAAATTAATTATACAGGATATATTCTTTTAATTTCAAATAATATTACATATAAATAGGCCAAACTAAAATGCTTTATAACTCTAAACAAAATAATTTTTAAATTCTTTTTTATTCGAAGTATCTACACAATGTTATCAAGTCACTATAACAACCACTACATATTTTCATTTATAACAGAAAACAAAATCACTTTTAACACTTTGACTGCCACGCCAAAATCACATGTCTCGCTCAGGACGCCACGGGAGTATTTTTATTATTCAAAGCATATAATGGCAAAATAATAATAAATTGATGATGTATGACAACATTTTTCCCCAATGGACCGTTTATCTTATTGGTGGTCACGGGTGACCACCATGGCGCCTTGGTAACAGTTGATAGCGACATGTTATAACAAGGCTTCGTTTATTTCAACAAACCATTCGCATTCGTTATTTCGTCGTAAGCAAAACGTCCAGAATATATTGTAAAAGTTATTAGTAAACAGTATTTGCTCATTCTATATATAATAGTAAGATATGTTCACTTCACTAACTTCAATTGTATGATTATAAAGCAGCATTTACGATTATTTTCTAAGGTGTGTTTATAATAATATTCGTAGATTACCCCTCAAAGATATGGATGCAAACACAGTACACCGTTAGATGCAAGATTTGTTCTCATTTTTCTTTTATTGATGTTCCAATAAAAATGTTTAATTGTTCAATGGGGCACTTTTTATTTCTATTTAAAACATCTTCTATTTATCGGTTATATTCAGAATGCCCTAACTGTCAATTTTCATTCAATTTTTACAACTGTAAGAAGTTCAAGCGCTCCGGTCACCAATGACCACCGTGGCGTCACAGGAGAAACCGTGGTCAGTCATATATGACCAACGTGGGAGTCAAAGTGTTAAGCACTTTTTTATTCGAAGAATTTTTTAAAAGTTTCCTGCCACTATATAAGCGTCGTTGATCTTTGTTGCTTATAGCAAGCTGTTTCAAAAACCCCATATATTTGCGCGATTATTATTGAGCCGAATCTCCAATTTAGATTCTAATTAAAGAGTAAGAATAATAGTATCGATCCTGTGTCCATTCCGTCGTGTTCAGACTCAATCAGGAACTTTTGTCGAGCACTCCTTTTATAGATATGATCTCCATATCTCTCCCCGTTACATTTTCTAAGCAATTTTCGTGGTCGATGACGTTTCAAGAGTCGAGGATAAAAGGACATCGTCGCCTGGGTCTCGAAATAGCGAACAGTCTGATTCATATCCGACGAAATGCCAAACTGCCAAATAGTATATTTTACACCCTAACTCTCCCAACCCTCCCCCTGTAACGCTCTTCTTTGCTCCCTTACCGCTTAATAAGCGCTCCCCAACTCCCTACTCCTCGATTTGTACAAAACGAGAAGGTGAAAGAGAGATAGAGAGCGTGTGTGTGTGTGTGTGAGAGAGAGAGAGAGAGAGAGAGAGGAAGGAAGGTGTAAGAAATAGTGAAAGATAAAAAAAAAGAAAGCGCAAAGTGTGCAAAACGTAGAGTGTAAACCTGTATCGTGTTAGAATGCGAGAAACCTGTACCTTCGAGGCGATGCTAGAGATGTCTAGCACCGTCCGCTTTTAGTTTAAAGCCGTGTTCCATTTTTTTCAGTTCGTCAGTTGCGTGCAGTTTAGCAACGATGCATATACGTCGGCGATTGATCTTTAAAGAAAAAGAAAAAAATTTTTTAATTTTTCGTTGCGTCGCGTCGTTTCAATTGAACGTTGGACGTTGACGTGTTGATCGAAATATTAACTCCTTGAAATTGTTGTAAAATTGCCTTGGGAATGTTTTAAAAATAATCTTTGTAATTTTTATAAAATTATTCTTGGATTTTTTTGACGATAACGTTTGTCTACGTTGATTATAGATATTTTATTATTTAACGATTTTAATAACAATAAATTTATTGCTTTGGAATTAAGGAGGTTCTTTACTCTTTTATTTTAATATTCCTAATAATTAGTAGATATACTGCTTTCAAGTTTATTTTTATTACTTTGAAACTTGTTTCTTATAGCCTAGAGTTATATGAATATACTATTATAATATACACGTGTATAATTCTATACATTAGTCAACACGTCAACGTGTATTTTATAGTGTTATTGTAATTTTTAAGTGTTAATTAACGTGGATGTTGGAACGTCGCTGCGATTCTACTCTTAGCTTTTACAATTGCATTGTGTTATCACATTTTGCGTCAATCAACTACATACCAAATTAACGTCGATTAACGTTCGCATTATATTTGCAATTCAATCTTTTCGTGAGAGAGAGAAAGAGAGAAGGAGGAATTGGCATATATGGCGTGTGTTGAAAACACACGTGTGTAGATTTATTCCTGCGTCCTTTGCCTTACGTTACCACTCATTTGTTTTTTGTTAACGATACGACCTCTTGTTTTCTTAGTGGTAGTAAATTCGTTTCACCCCATACCTTTTATTTCTGTTTTCACATGAGTTTTAACACGAGTTTTAACATCACGAAACAAATAGTTTTTTTTTTTTTTGAGATTCTTTTATTATTTTCTATGAGGGCACAACCTTTCTTAATCACGCGAAAATTCGATGTTGTATTTCGAGATTCGTATTATACGCTTGTATCCTCGCTTCATAGATTATATTTCCCTTTCTATTGTTTCATGTGTGTGCGTGAAAATTTGTCTTTCTTTATTTCAGCAGGTAGTCAAATTTCTTTTTTTGCTTGTTGCGAAAGAACGGAAATGCGTAAGACACGTAACTATATAATCATAAAGCAAAATCTTGTTTTCTTGCTTTAATCTTATTGTTTTATTAAAAAGAAGAAGAAATTTTAAAAATATCTGTACCTACCATTATTAGGATTAATTGTAATAATTATTATTTTATTATAACTTCATTATTACCATAGCGACGATCTTTCTGTTTACCATCTTTCTTTTCCCAATGTATTATATCCTGTACATAACGGTGTAAATGTTAATCAACGACTTACATACGATAGGGTGAGCACTTGTAACTTTCGTAATGACGAAAGGGTGGATTGGTGGATGGTGTACTTTCTTTTGTTTTTCTAGTTTCACGTAACGTACGTTTGTAACAGGCATGTTTTATTCCAATCTGATTCGTACGATTGCGATTAAAAAATATAAACGTGTCGCTAAATTAAAAAGCAACTTAATTATATCAACTGGACAATTGAGTTCTTTTTTCTAAAGTGTAACAAAATCGCCGATCGTAGAAGTTGGATAAGAACGATTAGGTTGAAATAGATCTACGACTAGATAAAAAAGATTGTATATAAAAGATTATTTTACAATGCTTATATTTATTCTAATTCTGTTAATCGACTTATTCGAATTTCTTTTACAGCTGATATCCTTAATTTTTGAGATAATTTAATGTTTCAAAATATTATTGACAAAATCGGTTTTTATTCTAGATGATGAAGTATATATTTTATGTATAATAGTGCTCCCTTAAATTTTTCAATGAACTTAGAATCGATTTTAATATTAAAAATAAAAAGCATTTTCCTAAAGTATGATTTGAAAGTAATAGCTTAAACTTCACTATATTCTTGGTTTTTAAGTCTTTTATATTTCCTATTCCAAAAATTAAAAATTTTAACATTCATGATAAAAGAATCTACTACAGTCAAATTTTAATTCTATCGATTTAATAATTCATATATTTATGTCATTTTGTTGAGTATAACACATTAATCAGATAATTTATAATTACACTTTTATAGTTACAGTACGATTATCAAACTTAAAAAAAAGTACAGAATCAGTGGAATTAAAGGTTTCTTCCTTACTTCATCCAAAAAGTGATCTTCGATCAGCGACACGTTTATCCTATATCCTGTAAGTAAATCATATCGGTGAGCAAAATTTTGTTCCACAACAACAAAAAATGAATAAAGAATTGTAAAAAAGCATTGTATGAAATTGATGAAACAAACACATTCGTTCAATGATTGATCATCTACTGTTACTGTATGATGCGTGCCGAACGATGTGGGTGAATCTTAATACTGCTAATAGATATACGTACCTAATGTTATTAATTATTAATTAACGATTGATTTGTAATTATAACGGGGCCACGGAATTCTTGAGGCTCGTCGGGCGCGAGTCCGTTTGACAGCCATTTCACGCGATTGTCTTTTTTTACGATCTCGCGAATCAACATAACATTTTTTAACAAAAAGGAAAACTAAAAAAGGAAAAAAAAAAAGATGATAATTGAAATGACTTAATCATCGAAACACAGTTTGATACGTGATGTATCTATTCGAAGCCGTGGTCGCGACTCTCGCGAAATACTCGAAGCCTCTTGCGTTGCGTGTCCACGCAGACCCTACTAATAAACGCCATAGTGATCTGACAATGAGAAATAATTGGTTGGAATAAATTAAATTTACATTGATAATCATCTCAAAATCAGTCATTGTCAGGCGTTTCCGATTTCTTTCATGAGTTAACGACCCTTCCACTGTATTCCTTACAAGATTCTACTTACTGTCTTAATTTTTGCGTCATTTTATTTCATTTTTTATACTTATTATACGGTAAATTATTTTTCAAATTGGATTTAAAATAAACCCGATATTTTTCTACAGCAACGGCAATATGAAGGACATAAAGTATATGTATAGTATATATATCATTATTATTATTATTATTATTTATTTTAGTCCGTGCCTTTCGGCTTTGGACGAACTTTCGATTTACATTTCTTACATTTATTGTATTGCACTCCTTAGCATATTCTTATCTCTAGTCGCTAAACTAACGACTACAAACTATTGCAACTTATGACTACACATTATTGTCCTTTGGTCTTTTGCCTCCTTGCTGTGCTACCTTCTTGTCCTACCTCCCCGTCTTGTATTGCCCTTGTCCTTCTCTTCTCTATTATTGCTTTTAATTCTGTTAGTCCTTCTCCATTCTCATTCAGTGTTTTTTTCATATCTTTTGGTCCTCCCGTTATTTCACATTCTTCTATTACATGTCTCAGGTCCTCTTTTTCCCTTCCACATAATCTTTTCTCTCTTTTTTTCTTGCACGTGGAGAAATCCTCATGGACACTCCGCTGCCGCTAATAACAGTAGCAGCAGAATAGTGTCCGGACTCCTACCAACTAAAACTCCACGTTGGCCATCCTACGCGTATGACAGGGGGTACTCCAGGAACCTCGGGTGAATTACTTCTGTTGCATCCTCTCCCGCGCCCTCTCTTCGAGCCAGTCCTGTAGATTCCTTGGCTGTTGAATTTGGCGCTAGAGGGGGCCATTGCCCCTGGCGCCGTCCCTCCTTCTAGTCGCGGTTCGTTGTGTTTGCAATGAATTAGTTCTTGGCCGCCTAACTGCCATCCTCCTCCATCGCGTTATCCTACACGGGTGAGAATTTCTCTTTCTCACCCTTTCTGCTTGCTCCTTTGCGAACATAACTCTCTCGCAGAAGAGGCGGGCAGCCTCATATTCCTGTGGCCCGCTCAGCATCGCTGCTATGATCGCTGAGGGGGTCAGCCTCTCGCCAATGACTTGCCGCAGGGTGTAGTGGGGCAGCTCCCATGCCGGACAGGCCTCCAGCGTATGCTGCGCCGTGTCCCTGTCTTCCCCGCAGTGGTGACAGATGTCCGTCGCCTCCCGTCCGATTTTCTTCAGATACTCCCCGAACACGCCGTGTCCCGTGAGTATCTGGGTCATTCTGAAGGTGAGCGGGAGGCCGCGGCGGCTTCTCCATGTGCCCCAATTTGGGAGAACTGCCGCCGCGTCTCGGTGTTCGCCTGCTTCGTTGATCAGCTGGGATCGCCACTAGTCCCACGCATCCTCCTCGGCGGTTCCTAGGTCGTATGGGGCCGCCTACTCGGCCGAGTCTCCTCTCGAGTCCCACGGTCTCCTTTGCTCGTACCTCTTCTTGGGCACCAACGCCCGGAGCTCCCACGGTGGAGACGCGGCCAGAACGGTCGCCGACGCGTGCGACAATGTTCGGTATCCCCTGACGATTCTAATGGCAGTTACCCTGTGCAGCCTGCTCCAGAGAAGCAGGATGCTGCCATCGCATCCTGCCATCAGATCGTCCGTCCATACCGGGGCCACGTACATCACCCGAGACCGAACGACGCCCTCATATAGTCGGCACACCGCGACTCCCGCCGGGCCGATGTTCGGCAGTAGGCCGCACAAGGCGTTGGCAGCCGCCGTCGCCCTCGGGATCAGGGAGTCGTAGTGCGGCTCGAACGTCCACTGGCTGTCGATGTCGAGACCCAGGTATCGCATTCGCGATCCCACCCCGACAGTTTCTCCCTCCATGCTTACGCTCAGTCCGGACGCGGGAGCCCCTCGCCTGTTCTTGTCGTAGAACCAGATGGCCTCCGACTTCACAGGGGAGACCCTTAGGCCCAGTCCGCGCACCGCACGTATCGCGCAGGCCGTTGCGACTTCGCCGATGCGCAACGTCTTGTGCCACCCGCGACCCCCGACCAGGACCAAAGTGTCGTCAACGTAACACACTATGGTCGCGCTCGGAGGAAGGGGGCAGCGGGCAGCGCAGTACCTCGTCGTACGCTATGATCCACAAGATCGGCACCAATACCGAACCCTGCGGTACGCCGCACTCGACGGGCCGCTTTTTCTCCCCTTCCCTGCTGGCGTATCACACCCTCCTGTCGTCGAGGTAGGCGTGGGTCAGCCAAACGAGGTAGCTGGGAGCGAGGTAGCGAAGTGTTCCAGGGCCGCCACTATCTAGTCCCATGATATGGAGATGAACGCGTTGACGATGTCCAGAGATACCGTTAACGCAACGCCCCCACGGGAAATCATATCTTCTGTATTTGCCCGCACGCGCCTGATCGCGTCGATCGTTGAGCGCCCCTTCCGGAAACCGTACTGGCTTTCATGCCAGCTCGGCACTCGCCCCGACATGTGTCGTTCCAATCGGGCGGCGACGACTCTCACGAGGATCTTACCGACCTTGTCCAGCAGGCATATCGGCCGGTACGCCGACGGCGAATTCATCGGTCGGCCCTCTTTATGCAGCAAAACCAGCCTCGCTGTCTGCCATGCCCGGGGGTAGACTCCCTCTTTCAGACATTTTGTGTAGAGGCGCTGAAGTTTGAGAGCCATGACCCCCATTATTTCCCCCCAGATCCGGCCCGGGATTCCGTTCGGGCCCGGCGCCATATCGCGGGAGGCCTTTCTTCTGGTCGCCTCCCACAGTTCTTCCTCCGTGACTTCCCATTCGTCTGTCCACTCTCCGGTCCAGGTTGTGTACCGCAGCTGTTCTGCCGTACTGTCCTCTTGCGGCGGGAAGAGCGTCTCAACTATCTGCAGCAGCAACGCCGGTTCCATCTCCGTCGTTGCCAGAGGTCCCTTCGCGCGAAGTTTTCGCGTCACCGTCCTGTATGGCCTTCCCCATGGGTCAGACTCTACTGCTTCGACCAAGCACGGTTCCTCGCGACCTTAATATCCTTCTGTAGCGAGCGCCGTAGCACGCGGTACGCTTGGTAGCGCCGGAAGACTTCTTCCTCGTCGCGTCGTCGCCAGCGGCGGGCCCTCAGGTACCGTCTTCGGGCCCAGACGCATTTCGCCCTCAGTTTCGCGATGTCGGGGGTCCACCAATATACGGTTCTGCTTCGCCCGGTGCCCAGCCTGGTTCGCGGCATGGACTTGTCTTATATTGCCGTCATGACTCGACGGAGGTTCTCGGCCTTTCCTCCACGCTTGTTTCTGCCTGCGTCGTCGAGGCCTCCTAGTTCCAGGCAGCCACTATCGCAGCCGCTCGAAGTAGATCGTCGTCCTTTTCCTTGGTTTTCCACCTTGGTAGTGGGTGCGCGCGTCCTCTTCTCATTAGGTCGCGGCCATTACCCGCGGTCACCGTTCCAGGTCCAGGTGTACCTTTCACCTCCATGAATATGTAGAGGTGGTCCGAGAGAGTCTCGATGCCATCGGCTACTCTCCAGCCTGGAATCCGTCTGAATGTATCAGGGGAGGCCCATGTGATGTTAACGACGGAGCTCCCCATCCATGTCACGCAGGTGCTGGTCGAGCCCCTGTTCACCAGCAGGAGTCCAAGTCCCGCGGCCGAGTCTGACAGCGCGCGGCCGCGCGCGTTGGTCCTGGGGTTTCTCCATTCCGTGGAGTGTGCGTTGAAGTCTCCTAGTACAAGCATCTGCCGAGGAAGGTGCCGTCTGACGCAGTCGACAACCCCGTCTATGAACTCCTCGAACGCTGCCCATCCGCAGTTGGGTGATACGTACACGACAACCACCACCATTCCTGTGCCCACTCGACCGTCACGTATCCGTTCCTGCGCTCCAGCGGGACTCCGTGGGCGAACGCCCTCGGCGTTGATATCCAGGTGACCGCTACCATTTCGTCCGTATCTCCGGTTCAGTCCGGAGCATCCAGAACTCTGTATGGTTCGGCCACCACCGCTAGGGCGACCGTGCTAGAAACTTTCGCACGTTCGCGGGGAGACGCGATCTCGACGAAGCGCGCCAACGAGAGTCGTAAATTCCCGTTACGATTGACTAATCGACGCCACGAATCGTACGATCCCTTATTTCTTGTGGGATAATAAGGGTGATTAATTGAAATAACGCTGCGATTAACAGGTTACTATATACTTAATCGATCCAACAACTTCGGTGTTATACAATAATGAATGTGTGTACGAACAACGACAAGTGAGTACGACCTGAGACACTTTTAGTATCGTTGCGTTGACTGACTGTATTCGACCGAACACTTATTGACGACTTGCTCGAGAGTGACGTGATGATGACTGTTTGACCACTTGCTCGATAGTGCTGAACTGCCCTTAAGGTGTCTCGGAGGAAAGCTTGGTGTGGATCTGCTCTTTGACCGAAGAACGCGGATTCGTTGTTCACACTTTTCGTCCAGGAAGTGAGGGTAACGATCCGCGATACCGATTGGTTATGACCCACTCTAATGAACAGGATAAGAAGAAGTACGTAGAGCACACGTACATCGCGCGGGGAGCTTCGATGGCGGTGGTCTTCTCTTCCTCCGGTCGTTTCCTCAATCTGTAAGTTCCCCACATTCAGTGCGGAGCAGAAGAACCCTTCCTTAGGGGGGATCGCCTTCCTCATGCTTCTGGTGCTGACCTGTGTCAGCACGACAGCCAACTCCGCTTCACCCTCTCTTCTCATGCTTTCCTCTTTATCCTTCCCTGTCTTCCTCTCTTTTTTCCCCATTGGGCGCGCAAGATGGCCACTTACACCCGCACTTGTCACTGCCGCCGGTCGCTGTCACTTTCAAATGGCCCGCGCGACGCGCTTTCGGCGCGCGTTCCAATATGTCTGCGTCCGTGTAGTTCTCCGGGTAGCTCGTGCAGCGGCGCTGTTATCACGCGTCCCAGTGTGGCTTCCTCACTATCATAACCTCACATGAGGTTATATTTCGCCTGTCACGCCTTTCCCGACCGAATTTCTTCGGATTTTATACCTACTATTTTTCATAAACATTAGCCCTTCGCTCTGATTAACTTCCTTGTTCGAATTCTCCAGTTTCCCAGAGATTTCGACCACGCTCACGGCTTTGTCCTCTCTACGTCTGCTCCACACACATGCCCCAATAGAACTCCCCCTTCTACATAATCTGCACCTTTTTTCTCCCTCCTCTTTCCAGTGTTCCTTTGCTTTGGTCTCGTTTGCACACCTGAATCTGGCTATAATTTTCCTGTCCTTCCACTTCATCCTCCCTTCCAACTACTTTGGCATCTCATCTTTGGTTATGTTTCTGTAGTATCTGCTATATCTGGATTATCCTTTTCCTCCTCTCTTCTGTTTCTCTCTTCCTCCTTTCTTCTACAATTTGGTCTTCTGTCCAACTTTTTTGCTCTTCTCCTGTTTCCCTCTATGTCCCTTAATTCTTCACCTCTTCTAGTTCCTTCTTTCTCTTTCTTGCTCTTTTCCCTTCCTGTCCATTTCCCCAGTTTCTCTCACTTTCCTTTATGCACTCTTTTACCATCTCCTTTTCCGATTCTAGAGTTCTCTCCTCATACCTTGCTGCCCTTTTTAATGCTTTTTCCTTGATTTCTTCTAGCTTGCACTCTTCTGTCAGTATGTAGTTTGGTGTTGTCCAGCAAATAAGAAGGGAAGCCAGAGCAAGAAGGGAAAAGGGAGAATACGTAAAGACAGGCTACAAGAAACTAAAGGTGGAGAACAGATGTTACATATGGAACGAAAACGAAGAGAGACTGGAGGAAGAAAGAAGGAGAGGGGAAGAAAAGTGAAAAAGGGGAAAATGGGGGAGGCGGAATACAAAGGGGATAAAAATGTGCTTTTGGAACGTAGCAGGACTAATATGTAAAGACAGGGAGGTGTGGGATTCAAACAGGACTACAAGAGGAGAACGAAGATGTTTGAAGCATTGGTAGAGAGCTTGGCGCTGTTTAGAGCAGAGGTATGGGATTGGAACATGGAAGAAAGGCTAGATAGGATAAAAAGAGGGTACGTTAAATGGATCTTAGATCCTATAGTATATATATGTCGGAGATGAAAGAACACCGGAGCCTTCCTTTGGAACTTTGGGAAGATCCCGTAATATTGTAATCTAGATTCTACCACAGCCGTAATTAAACAATTGTCATTCAATCCGATTGTATTTATTCGAGATTTGTAACAATGAGCTTGGGCCCGAGGCGACAATCAGTCGCCAACGTAGCCGCGGTCAAGGGATAAACGTTTACCTAAACAAAGGGATAGAGTAACCGTATAGCTCTCACGTACGGCGCTTTCGCTAGCAACTCTCTCTCTCTCTCTCAAGGGCGGCTAGCATCCTTTTCTAACCACCGATATGGAAATTGACCAATTAACAGCGACGTCAATTTCCCTCACCTTCCGAACGAAGGCATCGCTTAACGAATCCGAGGATCCCTTAGACACACCCCGTCATAGTTTTCCTCTGTGGCATCATCGCGACGGAAAGTCATTCTCTCGTGCGATCTCACCAACGAGAAAGAATAACGTCTTTACGATCGGCGAATATATCACGCTTTGTTAACCGAGAGTCGGACTTAGATTCTGTGACAGCATACAACTATTATCCCGTTAACCGCGAATTCGTTATCGAACCTAGGATCATTGTCATTAGCGTCTCGAGTATCTAATTACCACGGTTACTTGTCGATATCTGTAACAATCATATATGCTCTAGTCAATATCTTCTCTATTGCATAACGACAATGTCTAATCACAACGAAGATTTGTTTCACGCCCTTAATCCCAACTCTAATTATAACGCTAACCCGACATGTATATAATATATACCTTTTTTAATGTATGTATGATCGTCCATTTGGCCGAAATGGCTTGATTAATCGGGATGATTCCTTTTACATCTTGTAGATCATGTTGTCCTCTTGATCTTGTTATACACCTTTTTTTGTATTTGTTTTATGTGAACTACTTTTTTTGCGTAAATGTAATTTTTATGTATGCTTATCGATTACTCTGGGCTAAGTTAAGCTTTCGGGATGAAACCTTTTTCCATCTCATAGGGATAGTATTAATAAATGGGACTCGTTTGCAAATTTTTTTTTCGTGGAGGAAACCTTCATAGGCGCCCCGCGCCTTCCGGGGGGAGGGCGCCGGGTAGAGCTGGATTCGTACCGGCTAAAACCTCCACGGTGGTCGTCCTGACGATTGGTAGGAGTGCCCTGTTGGGCATCCGTTACGAATTCGTCTTTTCCCTGATGGTGTTATCGGAAGTCATCCTTGGTTGATTGGGTCGTTAGGAGGGACTACTCCTTCTAACGCCACGGTGGCGGACCCTCCTCGGTGTGACAGCACTCTCGATGGATGTTGTCCTCTCTCCCTTTCTCTCACGGCGCACTACTTTGCGAGCATGATTTGCTCGCAGTATGAGCGGACGGCGATGTACATCTGTTGTCCCGTCAGCGTGGTTTTTACGATCGCCTCGGGGGCCGAACTATCGCCGATGGCGAGTCGTAGGACACGACGCGGTTCCTCCCACGCCGGCAGAAATCTAGCGTGTGCTGTGCCGTGTCTTCCTCTTCCTCGCAGTGGTGGCACATGCTAGTCACCTCCCGCCGAATCCTTACTAGGTACTCCCAGAACACTCTGTGCCCGGAGAGCATCTGTGTCATCCTGTACGTCAGCGGATCCCGCCGCAATCTTTTCAGGCCTCCCAGTTCGGTAGGACCGCTACAACGGCTCGACGACGCCGTACAGTATCCTCGGCGACAAGCTGAATGCGCCATCGTTCCTAGGTCTTGAGCCTTGCCTCCTCCCGGACGTCGCGGACCGACTGGTTGGCGGAGGGCGTATCTCCGTCCGAGCACAGGCCCCGCAGCTGATGGTACACCCGTCGGAGCGCTAGGGCCTGCAGCTCGAACGGAGGAGACGCCACCAGCACAGACGCCACCAGCACAGACGCCACCAGCACAGACGCTACCAGCACAGACGCCGCCAGCACAGACGTCGACGCGTGGGATATTGTCCGATATCCCCTGACTATTTGAATGGTGGTAGTCCTCTGCAACCTCCTCAGCAGCAGTAAGCTGCGACAACTCCTCGGCAGGTCTTCTGCCTACACCGGGGCCCCGTACACAGGACTGTGGATCGAACCACTCCCTCGTACAGTCGATGAACATCGACTCTGGCCCCGCCAATGTTTGGTAATAGGCTGCATAAGGCGTTGGCTGCGGTCGTCACTTTAGGGACCAGGAGCTCGACGTGCAGGCCGAACTATTCCGGCCTAAGTCTAGTAGTCGTCGGTCGTGAGGCCCAGATATTTCATCTGGAGCCCCACCTGTACTTCCCCTCCGCAGATGTTCACACAGAGGCCAGGATGAGGGATTCCTCTACGGTGTTGGTCGAAGATCCACATAGCTCCGAACTTGGCAGGTGACACGCTCAAGCCCAGCTCCTAAATGGCGCG
Organism: Bombus pyrosoma; assembly: GCF_014825855.1. NCBI lineage: Eukaryota > Metazoa > Arthropoda > Insecta > Hymenoptera > Apidae > Bombus > Bombus pyrosoma. Next base: position 1,600,730 of record NC_057775.1, read on the forward strand.
AACTGCGCACGCCACGGCGACCTCGCCGAGTTGCAGAGTCTCGTAAAACCATCGTCTCTCGGCCAGGACTGAGTCGTACGCCGTTATCCACATAATGGATCCCAACCCAGAACCCTGTGGAACACCCAGCTCTGCCATTCTGGCTGGAGCCGCTACTCTGACCGTGGCCGGATCCCAGATCTGCCCCAGACGCAGCGCCAGTGTGGACGCCTTCTTCCGCTTTTTGTCACCGGGGACCTCCAAGATGATAGCGCCGGTCATGGCCTTACGCATCTTAACCGCCTCGGTGCCCACTTCCGCCAGCGAGATTTTCCCTCTTGCCGACGCCAGCACCTCCGCGTATGACGTCTTTGCTCCCTCGCTCAGGGTCAGGGTCGCCGCAGATGATCGCGGTGAACGACGGAGCACAGCCTACTGTGGCGCTTGCAGCGGCACACCTTTCTGGGTATTCGCCGAGGTCACCGTCAATGTGGCAGCTCTGGGTTTCGGGGCGCATTTTGTCATTTTCCTAGACTGAGCGCCTGTCACGGGTGAAGCCGTGTAGACTTGGCTCCCCACCGCCCTTTTTATGACTTGCTTCACCTTTTTCTTCTTCTTTTCCATTTTCTTTGGCTCGACCACCCTCCATTCTGCACACTGCTGCTCCTTCGGGGGTGACGATAATTGGGTAGTGTTGGTGGTACGAGCCGAGGTCACCGAATCCTGTCTGCCTCGCGCCTCACGACTGCGTCGCTTACCTCTGAGGCGCTCTTCAATGGTCCTTAAGATGGAAGGTCCAAGCTCCTCGACCCTCTTCTCCAGGGCAGTGAGACGCGCGTTTGTCCGTTTGTTCGTTTGAAACTTTGTCCGTTTCTCGGAGGACGCCCCGATTCGGAAGTCGGGACGTCGCACCGAGAACACTCCTGGGGCGCGCTCACCGCCATTCTTGCAAGCTTATTCCACAGGGCCTCGTTTTCCTCTTCGAGCACCGACGGCCTCGCTTCCGTGAGCCTCGGTCCCTGGGTGCCACAGGCAGGTCCAATCCTTCTGGACAACTCCATCGTCCCGGCGGTAAGAGAGGTTGCCGCCTCCTTAAGAATCTTGATGTAGGTTCCCTTAAGGTTGGACGATATAATTGTCACCCTAATTATCTCCTCGACCCTCTGATCATCTCAGTAGCGATATCAGCAGCCGTGACAGTCCTTAGTTCACGTACGAGATGCTCGGGCATGTCCGGGGTAGTGCAAGTCACCTTCCGTTTCTTGCCCCTGGACCGCCCAGATGCTACAGAGGGGTTCGACTTCAACAAGGCTATCGATTCCTCATCGTCGGACCTCGTGCGAGTTCTCCGGTACCCTTCTAAGGAAGATGGTCCGGCGTCCGAGACCATGGAGGGAGCCAAAGAGGTACCCTCCGGCCCGTCCGCCAATCTCAATAACCTCCTCGCCTCGCCCGGTACAGAAGCCGAACCGGGGGCCTGACGGTCCACCCCCGAATGGCCGTGGTTGTAAGATGACGACGCAGCGGGGCCCACTTGACTACCCACAAGTGCGCCTGTACTGGGGTTTCCCTCCCCTGCACCGTAAACTGTATTCTTTTTACGTTTGATATCCATATTATTTATTTAAATTTCGCCAAGGTCGTCATCATCAGTTCCAACCCTAGTATCAATCACTTTTCCGCACTCTATCCCGGTCAATGCTGGTGCAGGGTGACGGGAGGCCCCACAAGAAGCTGAGGTGAGTGGTCTTGGCAGGTATGGGACCACTAACTTCTCCGAAATTGTCCGCGTCGGATCGGCAAGCTGACAAGGGCCAAAGCCACTGACTAGCCGCCACCCAGCTATAGGAGAACATCAGATCCATAAGGGTTTCCCAGGGCGTGGTCCTACGTCCTGGGAACCCATACCTGCGTCGTGCTCCCCCAGTTGGAATTACTGCGAGATACTTATCGTCTGGATGACAACAGTGGTAGAATTTTAATGGATTTACGCCTACGTGAAAAAGCGGCGAAATGGTTTCATTTGAAGTCTGATCATTCGAGAATTATGGTTGCGGGTATTTTTGACGAATTGCAACGCTTATTTTTATAATCGACCAAGTAAAGTAACGGCGCGCAAAAAATTCGTAAAAAAGGACGATCATAGCACAATGACGAATCTTTTTGCGAGTATTACTTCGACAAAGTTACACTGCTGAATAAAGTTACCATCAATCAAGAACTCGTTGATTTTATAATTGATAGAATCCCACATATCCGGTTACGAGATCAGGCGAGAACACATCATTTCCGAAAGCCTGAAGATTTATTAGGTTCGTACAGATACATTTCGTTTGTCGAGCCATCCGGAAACGATCAGGACAGCGAGGAGACGAGGAAGCCGTGGATTTCGAAAACTTTGCAGAAAGAGAAAGCATGTACAAGCACGAGGGACACACTAGCGCGCACGAGGAAAGTTCGTTGCTATAATTGTAGCGAATTGGGTCATACAAGGAAAGATTTCACGCGACTCAACGTGAGTGAGGCTTCTGTTTCCGTTGCGACAGTGTGGATCATCGTGCAAAGGATCGCACACGGGATATCACACCGAGGGGGGGGGGGCGCATATAGGCCACGGACATCTCCAGCAGCAGAGACTTACAGGCATCTGATTCAACCGACTTCTCCTGAGGTTCCGTTTTCGGTGCCGATATCATCTACCATTCGCGACGATAATGGAGAAAATACAAAGTTTTTTTAAAATAATGTTATGATTCAGGATCTCCCGTAAGTTCAATCGAGTGTAATTCATTGCTCCTCGGTTCGTACTCCGCGAATGCGTCTGAGGAACATTCGTGTTACGTCGCGTGAGACATCTGCACTCCATCCCTCGCTACCTGGCAGCCAACGGCCAACCTACAGTTTTCCCGATTCTCAATAGACCCACGGACCCACCTTAAGACGTTAGCTTCATTGTTTCCACACATGTTTGCCAGTCAAATTGCATGCCTGGGGAATTTTCTAATTCTAGAAGTATTTTCAGTTTATGGCTGGGTCTTGGAAAAGTCCTTGAGTCTATTAGGCGCTCTTAAGAATCACGGAGAAAGCGGACAGTCACCAGATGGGAAAGCTAACACATGTCCATTGGAAAAGGCTGTTTTTCGTCAGGAGCAAAGTCCACCCCCGCTCTACGTTGGTGGGAGACTTCTTCATATCCTGTTCATTAAAATGGCTCATAACCAATCGGCATCGCGGATCGTCAGCCTCATTTTCTGGACGAAAAGTGTGAACAACGAATCCGCGTTCTTCGGTCAAAGGGCACACCCACACCAAGCTTTCCTCCGAGACACCACAAGGGCAGTTCTGCACTCTCGATCAAGTCGTCACCCATTCTCGATCAAGTCGTCACCCATTCTCGATCAAGTCGTCACCCACTCTCGATCAAGTCTTCAAGTCGTCAATAAGTGTTCGGTCGATCTCCCGCGAATAGTCTGTCCATATCATCATACGAAACGACACACCAAAGGTCTCAGGTCGTACTCACTCGTCGTTGTACGGTCAAACATTCACTATTGTATAACACCGAAGTTGTTGGATCGATTAAATATATAGTAACCTGTTAATCGCAGCGTTATTTCAATTAATCACCCTTATTATCCCACAAGAAATAAGGGATCGTACGATTCGTGGCGTCGATTAGTCAATCGTAACGGGAATTTACGACTCTCGTTGACGCGCCTCTTCGAGATCGATCGCACGAACGTGCGAAAATTCATTCGTATCAAGGATTAGATCATTAGATCATTCTCCAGTAAAAGTTTTGGGTACTTTTGAAGGAATAGTTACCATCAATGACGTTTTAATGAAAATAAAGTTTATTGTATTCCGGATCAAGCAATGGCATACACTGCTATTCTTATGCGAAATTATATTTTATCACCACTGGTAAATATTACGTTAGGCTGTAAATGAGAAGGGTAGTTCAGATTATGACATAGACGAAATTATGCAGATTAAGTACGTTGGGAAAGCAGAAAGCGTAGACGGAAATTTAGATATCAATCCCTAAGTGGATGCTGACACTGCATCGACGGTTAAGAGAATTTTTCACGGCGAAATGTTTGCATTTCCTAATTCAAATTCGTCGTCGAGTGATACCGAATTCGTAATTACGCTCAAAAGTGTTCAGGCAGTACGTCTTCGTCCTATGGGCCTATCTGGATGGACCATCTGCTTCTTAGGAGGCTGCACAGGATAACTGCCATGAGAATCGTCAGGGAATACCGAACAGTGTCGCACGCGTCGGCGACCGTTCTGGCCGCGTCTCCGCCGTGGGAGCTCCGGGCTTTGGTGTTCAAGAAGAGGTACGAGCAAAGGGACTCGTCTAAGCAGGCGGCCCCGGACGACCTACGAACCGCCGAGAAGGACGCGTGGGACCAGTGGCGATCCCAGCTGATCAGCGAAACAGGCGAACACCGAGGCACGGCGGCAGTTCTCCCAAATTGGGGTACATGGAGAAGCCGCGGTCTCCCGCTCACTTACAGAATGATCCAGATACTCACAGGACACGGCGTATTCGGGGACGACGACATCTGTCACCACTGCGGGGAAGGCAGGGACACGTCGCAGCATACGCTGAAGTCCTGTCCGGCGTGGGAGCTGCCCCGCTACACCCTGCGGTATATCATAGGCGAGAGGCTGTCCCCCTCAGCGATCATAGCAGCGATGCTGAGCGGGCCACAGGAATATGAGGCTGTCTGCCTCTTCTGCGAGCGAGTTATACTCGCAAAGGAGCGAGCAGAAAGGGAGAAAAAGAGAAATTCCCACCCGTGTAAAGTAACGCGATGGAGGAGGATGACAGTCAGGCGGCCTAGAGCCCCTTCATCGCCGCCACAACGAACCGCGATTAGAACAAGGGACGGCGCCAGGGGCAATGGCCTTCCCTAGCGCCAAATTCAACAGTCAGGGAATCTATTGGACTGCCTCGAACGATGCAACGATGCAACAGAAAGTAATTCACCGAGGTTCCTGGAGCACCTCTGTCATACGCGTAGGATGGCCAACGTGGAGTTTTAATCGTTAGGAGTCCGACACTACTCTGCTGCTGCCGTTATTAGCAGCAGCGGAGTGTCCATGAGGATTTCTCCACGTGCAAAAAAAAAAAAAAAAAAAAGAAAAAAGTATGTTTTCGTCCATGACGTTTAGCTTTTGCCGACAAAGAACAGTTGCACAAAATTTTGGACGATTTCTACAAGAAGGAAAGTACCAGGCCAAGTTATTTTAGGCGTTTTATACTTTTATAATTTTATACTTATATAATTTTTTTATTTTAGCGAAACTCCTATATGAATTGTTAAGTAAGAGTGCAACTTTTCGGTTTGGTGCGGAAGAAAACACAGCATTTATGCGTTTAAAAGATAAATTAGTTAATGAACCAGTGTTGGCTATCTATTCCCCCGATTTTAAAATAGAGTTGCATTGCGATGTCAGCGCAACGATTTCTTTCGACCTGTGTTTTATTTTAGTAAACGAATCACTATCATAGGGTCAAAATATTCGAGCTTTTTTTTTTAAAAAAAAGTGAAGATGAAGAAATTAAGAAGATTGGAGAATAGCTAGAGCAGTAAACAAAAATATTACGCGTTACGAGACTGGTTAGTATACAAAAAGTTTGACAACGGCAAGCTCTTGCTTTATGTTCCGTCATTAATGGAAACTAACGTCATTGGAACTTTGTCATTTGGGAGCTGATAAAGTAATGGAAAATATTTCTGGAATTTATTGATTATCGATCATACTTAAGAAAATAAAAACGTATATTAGCAATTGTTTGAAGTGCATACAATTCTCACCTTTCATTGGAAAAATTGAAGGTTTTCTGCACAGTATTAAAAACGACAATATTCCATTTCAAAGAATTTACGTTGATCATTTTCATCTCCTCGAGAACAGCAACGGTATGAAATATATACTATCAATAGTAGACGGTTTTACAAAATTTATTAAATTATATACGTAGAAATGGACAATTACAAACGAAGTAATTTGGAAGAATATTTCCGAAATTATAGCAAACTTCACCGTATTGAGGGTGTAAGTGTTGTCCGTGATAACTGTAGCTGCTGGCTGTAGATGACGCTATGGGGTACTGCTGTTTTCTTTCATTTTTGATGCATAGAAGAAAAATCAGACTCCGGTCGTCGGGATTCGAACCCGGGTCCTGTTCGTAACCTAAGGCGCTAACCATTGCGCTGCCGTCATCCAACACTAATTAGTGTCGAGTGGTGGTATTTGCTGTCGAGTGCCGCAACAGTATTATCAGTGATCGCAGAACTTGCTTTACATTTGGTGCGTTTGAAGATTTTTTGAAGGAAGAATCAGTTCTTTTTTATTATTTAATTAGTACTTTACAATTTGTCCAGCTGGACATTCGGTAAATTTTTCTAGCTTAATTGCTAAATAACATGTGAATGGCTACCCCCAGCGGGATACCATCTTCGAGTTCGACTATTTTATTTCTTTAGTGATGTCAGTAGGGTGTTCTTTTTTTAGTCTTCTTTCTGTGAGAGTTTTGCTCGCTTCAGCAGCCATCTGGTTTGGATGTGTTACAGTTCTTTCATTGTGTTTTTCT
>NC_057775.1:1607625-1614238 GCF_014825855.1 Bombus pyrosoma
GGTGTCCTAGGTATTTAACTTGCCTTGTTTGTGCCATGTGCGTGCCACTCAGTTGGATATTTGGTGGTTTCCGTTTCCTAATGTAAATGTAATATGGTTGCATTTACTGAGGTTTGCTTTTATTTGTTCATCTTGTAGCCATTTTTTCTATTTTTGTGAAGTGCTCCTGTAGTAATGTGACTGCTGTTTCTGGATTAGTATGCCTGACTAGTACAGCCGTGTCGTCCGCGAATGTCAGTATTTTGCTGTTGGTAGTTGTTGGTATGTCGATCGTGTATAGTGCGTATAATATTAGTAAGACGCTTCCTTACGGTACCCTTGCCTTGATGTCTTTTACTTTAGAATATTCATCCTTTACTTTTACTACAAATGTTCTGTTGCGTAAGTACGATTTGAGTAAGTGGTGGATTTGTTCCGGGAAGTGTTTTTTGATTGGTTGTAAGAGGCTTTCATGGTTCACTTTGTCAAATGCTTTCTCAATGTTCACGAAGAAGGATGTACAGTATTGTTTCTTTTCTATTACTAGCAAAATTTCGTTGACGAACCTGTGCATTTGCTCTATCGCGGTGTGTTTGTGTCTGAATCCAAATTGATGATGTGGTATTAATTTTTCTTTCTCTATTGTTGGTTTTAGGTGATCGTATATTATTTTCTCTAGTATTTTGGAAAACAAAGGAAGTAGTGATATTGGTCTGTAAGATTCAGTTTGGTGTGGGTCTTTGCCCGGCTTAGGTAACATAATGATTTGTGCCAGCTTCCATAGATTAGGAAAGTATTGGATTCTTAAGATTGCAACGTATTGCTTTTAGGGGATTGTTTTTCAAGATTTTACCATTGATTAGGTCGATTCCTAGTGCTTTATTGTTTTTTTGTTTTCCCGATTATGACTCTAATTTTTTGTGCTGTTTTATTAGATATGGTGTAGTGCTTGTTAGTTGAGGTACTAATATTTTGCGCATCTTCGTCAATATTATATGGAGTAAATGTGTTACAAAGGTGGTTGGGGAATTCTACAGCTTGCTCTTTGTTGCTTCTAGCCCATGTGTTGTCTGCTTTTCTGATTGTTGGGCTTAGTTTTATTGGCTTCTTTATTTTATTCGTGGCTTTTCATAGAGAGTAGTATAGTGCATATATGTAATGTTATATGTAACGATCTTAAATTTCCAGATCTAGGTTTTTCGGTTTGCCGGTCAAATTTCTTAAAAAGTTCATCATATGGTACTTACTACCAACGGTCAAAGAAGAAATCGGCAGGTGCACAGAAAAATACAAGCAAAGAACGTCCACATATCCAAACCAGCTGGCTGCTGAAGCGAGCTATAGTCTCATAGAAAGAAGACTAAAAAGAGGACACCCCACTGACCTCATTAAAGAAATAAAATAGTCAAACTCGATGATGGTATCCCGCTGGTAGCTATTCACGTGTTATTTAGTAATTAAGTTAGAAAAATGTACCGAATGTCCAGCTGGACAATATGTAAAGTACAAATTCAATAATAATAATAAAAAAATGCTTGCGAGACAGACATCAATGAATAAAAAAAGAAAAAAATATGCACTGTCTATAATGCAAAAAGCATCACTGCTTTTTTTTAATAGAAAATTTTTTTGGAGAGGCATTTCCTTTTTTAGAAGGCTTTATTCTAAACAGCGAACAATTTTTTCTCTATTCTAACCAATAAATGTCACAGTTAATACTAGAGATGTCAAAAAAAGGAGTAAACAACTGCAGTGTTGACGAAATAATAAAACTGATTAAGGTTGGTATTATTGTGAATTGATATGAGCTTATGCCTCCTATACTACATCCTGTACTATAATAGGATAAATTCTAGTGCCGCGAATTTAACTGCCCAAGAGCGTAGTCGAGCCAACGGAAAATAGTTTATTTAACGAAATTATTGATAAAAAAATTGATCAAAATTATTAATCAGTAATAACTATGATCACTCTCAAATATCGTATTTACTTCCGTTATTATTGGAAAAGACATTGCCAAGCCATAAATTGGTCACCTTCTAATACCATAAATTCCAATTAAATTAATGTATATTAACATTAGTTAATTTACGTTATTAGATAATAAATAGATTGTAGATTATCATGTAAAATCTGAGCAGATAAATAGACTATATTACGACCCAAAAAGTAGAATTGTTGAATCGTTAGAACCGTCACTCTGAGCTTAGAGTCTAAATAAATTTCATAAAAGTGCCAATATTTGTTAAAGCATAAAATCTATTATAATTCAGTTCTAAATATAAATTAGTGTTCAAGTTAATTTTTCTTGTAATGCATTTCTTTATTTTAACATTAAGTTAGTTTTTCGAATTGTTCGAAATTAAAACGCGAACAGAGTGCTTCAGCACTTCACGGGCTGCAACCTCACCAAATTTCCCAAAATCTTGGAAAGACCATGCAACACTTATATTAATGGGAAACTCGAAATCTAGTACTCTCTTATTTTTTTCTAAACAATCTTATTATATGCATTAATTATTTTTCTATTTATTCAAACTATATTATATATTACTTTAAAATAGAACATTGGCATAATCTTTCTCTAAACTATCAAAATATTCAAGTATTTCTTATACATCTCTGCATATTTGTAGTACAAAACGTTAAAAGGCATTATCTCCTTATATGTGACAATATGTGCTGTAAATAAAAATGTAATGTACAAAGAACGAAATACACTATAGGGATAATTTTTATTACATATGTAACTGGGATACATCCGATTTTCATTCAAGTTCATGTAGTTGACAATAGCACAGTGAAATAACTCATTGCGGTTTGAATAATCTGAAAGTATAAACAGTAGTCCAATTACGAATAATTGTGCGATTATTTAAAATGTGTCGTAGTAAGAAGATTTTACCGAGAGAAATGTTTCCATTGACATGACCGAAAGTTTGAAAGCTGTTATTTTGTTAAATACCATAGTCCTTGTGAGTAAAAATATATATAAATTATGACACCTTTTAGGAAATATATACCACACTACCTCGCATCTAAATGAATCAATTTTGAATTAACCCTTTGGAATATGAATGGTGAAAAAGGTATCAAAGAAATATGAAATATTCTTACGCCGCGGCGTACACTTCTTCACTGTGATTTAATAGCGTTTGTCCTGGAAAGCAAAGGATGAATATATGTATAGCTTGTGCCAATGCAAGTGCTCCAAATCGCATCACGTTCCTTGTATTGCCTAAATTCAAGACTGTCTAGAAATAGTGAAGTGTTTATGTATTCTAATTGAGAAATGATCTTCTAATTTAGTTTGTATATCCAAATACCTACTTCAACTCCACCAATGCTAAGACTGACGACGTTAAAAAACATCTGAGCTAATATGGATTTAGTGAAAAATGATTCAACGAGGTTTGCGTATCTACGAAGAATATAATATTCAATAGTTTCTCACTCGAAATAAATGAACACTGTGACTATATATTAACACAATAAGATTACCAACTTTATTGCATTTTGATGTCTTCTTATGCAAAGCAATAATTTTTTAAAAATTTTCTTCTGTTCGTCCGGTGATAACTCGACGTCTTTATACTTTTCGAGTAAGTCATAATCCTTTAAGTTTATTAAGCTACTTGTATCGAAAATGTGAATAGTTTTCAATTCATAACTGGAAAATATTGTTTTCGGAATCAAATGTTGCGAAATTATTAAATTAATAAAGACGAACTTTACCTGACTATTGCAAACAAAGCACTGGCATGGTGGACGTATAGCAAGTACGTGCTATCGCAAGATGCGATTACATGAGGAACTATAAACATTGATACGTACAAAGGTATAAATAGGTAATAGAAATATTCTTGTATGTCTATGCCATAATCGATTTCGATTGGTAAGCTTCTCTCTTCAGAATGATTGACGAGTTCATTTATCAATGATACTGTTGGTATCAGTACAAAAGCTGTGATTGTTATATAAATGTACGCTAGAATGGAAATGCTCTTAAAGAACGATGAAAGAATTTCTTTCATTTTGAAATCTAATGCACTTACAGACATAATAAAGTATAATTTTGCTTCCTTGTCTGGCATAATATTGAAGAATCATATTTTCTGGACGATTCATGTAGTAGTTATGATCATTTTTAATGAATAAGAGTATATTTTTGAACTGTAATAAGAAAAAGAAGAAAGATTGTTCGATAAAAATAAGAAGACAGGAGTTTGTTCTAAATTACAAGAATTTTGCAAAGATATCTTTGAAAGTTCCTTCGTGCTTTCATCATTACGTGTAAATGTTAATGGCAGCGTGGAGCAAGCTCTCCTTTTGCTTGAGAAAATTACTATTTATTGCGCAATAGAATCTGAACTAAATTAATTAATCGTATTCAACTTTGAATATTTGTAGACTAAACGAGATAAAGGACCGTCCATACCTTTTCCGTATTAAAAATCAGGTTAAAATAAGATGCCACTTGAAGAAAGATTGTTACCATCGGTGGTATGCATTCGATGATGGAATCCACACTGATACTCCACACATTGACTAATCCTCTAACCTGGAAAAGATATATAAAATATAAGATTACAAAAATAATTAAATGAAGGCATGTTTAAGACATTGATGCTTGAAAAAAGTAAGAAATTCTATTCCATGCCAAATTGTCACATTTTCTATAAAAGTTTAAACTATTCATTGATATATAAATAATTCATTAAACGCATGAAATTATCCACTTGATCTGTTATTAATCAATCATATGAGATTCAGACATTGATCATCTGAATTGGTTAAGCAATCACAAGCAGATTCGGGATTTCTGCCTGACCAGCCGAGCTAGACAGACCTGAGAAACTGTGCTTCAGTGAAAGTGCGACTGGCAGTGAATTTAGTTGAACGAAAAGACAACAAACACTGGCAAATGTTAAAGCTACAAAATGCAACAGCAAATACCACCACTCAAAATAACGAACAAAGGTGAAATATATTACATAAATAAAGCTACAAAAGAAATGGAAACGATTCAAAATCAAGAAGAAAACAGCTACGATGACGAACTATCATATCAAGATGAACATTAGAAGACAGCAACAACGCACAAAAAGCGTAAAATAATACCAGGCCCAAGCGCCATGGAAACTTTACATACAGAAAAGCAACAATGGCTACAAGACATCCCACTCCAAAATTCATTCGGTTCACTAATAAAAGAAATAGACATGGACCCAAAAGAAAAGGTCACAACTCATAACGTTAAACCACTACAAATTTACATAGATGCCCAAGTAATAGATCCACTAATCGAATTATTGAACAACACTGTTGGAAAAGAAAACTACAGTATAAAGCAATTAAAACTAGGACAAGTAAAAGTATTATACAAAGTATTATAGGTGAAAACAGAAAACATATAAACAAATTCGCAAAGAAAATGAAAATTAAAATAAAAGATCATAATAATAACGAATTCTCAAAATTCATAGAGATACTCTCTGCGCATGAGAATGCCAATTACTCTCTATGAAAAGCCACGTACAAAATAAAGAAGCCAATAAAACTAAGCCCAACAATCAGAAAAGCAGACAACACATGGGCTAGAAGCAACAAAGAGCAAGCTGTAGAATTCCCCAACCACCTTTGTAACACATTTACTCCATATAATATTGACGAAGATGCGCAAAATATTAGTACCTCAACTAACAAGCACTACACCATATCTAATAAAACAGCACAAAAAATTAGAGTCATAATCGGGAAAACAAAAAAACAATAAAGCACTAGGAATCGACCTAATCAATGGTAAAATCTTGAAAAACAATCCCCTAAAAGCAATACGTTGCAATCTTAAGAATCCAATACTTTCCTAATCTATGGAAGCTGGCACAAATCATTATGTTACCTAAGCCGGGCAAAGACCCACACCAAACTGAATCTTACAGACCAATATCACTACTTCCTTTGTTTTCCAAAATACTAGAGAAAATAATATACGATCACCTAAAACCAACAATAGAGAAAGAAAAATTAATACCACATCATCAATTTGGATTCAGACACAAACACACCGCGATAGAGCAAATGCACAGGTTCGTCAACGAAATTTTGCTAGTAATAGAAAAGAAACAATACTGTACATCCTTCTTCGTGAACATTGAGAAAGCATTTGACAAAGTGAACCATGAAAGCCTCTTACAACCAATCAAAAAACACTTCCCGGAACAAATCCACCACTTACTCAAATCGTACTTACGCAACAGAACATTTGTAGTAAAAGTAAAGGATGAATATTCTAAAGTAAAAGACATCAAGGCAAGGGTACCGTAAGGAAGCGTCTTACTAATATTATACGCACTATACACGATCGACATACCAACAACTACCAACAGCAAAATACTGACATTCGCGGACGACACGGCTGTACTAGTCAGGCATACTAATCCAGAAACAGCAGTCACATTACTACAGGAGCACTTCACAAAAATAGAAAAAATGGCTACAAGATGAACAAATAAAAGCAAACCTCAGTAAATGCAACCATATTACATTTACATTAGGAAACGGAAACCACCAAATATCCAACTGAGTGGCACGCACATGGCACAAACAAGGCAAGTTAAATACCTAGGACACC
>NC_057775.1:1614522-1626666 GCF_014825855.1 Bombus pyrosoma
AGAAAAACACAATGAAAGAACTGTAACACATCCAAACCAGATGGCTGCTGAAGCGAGCAAAACTCTCACAGAAAGAAGACTAAAAAAAGAACACCCTACTGACATCACTAAAGAAATAAAATAGTCGAACTCGAAGATGGTATCCCGCTGGGGGTAGCCATTCACATGTTATTTAGCAATTAAGCTAGAAAAATTTACCAAATGTCCAGCTGGACAAATTGTAAAGTACGAATTAAATAATAATAATAAAAAAAAAAACAAGCAGATTCGTTTTGTGACCACTAATTCAGACACCACTATATTTCAGGAAAAGTATTTGCTTTTATATGTATTCTTGCAATTTTTATGGTTTATCAGTTAATTTAACTCAAACAATTCAGAAATCATCTGTGGATTGAAATAATATTTCGTTCTCTTTATATTATAATGTCTAGCATTAGCTGGATTTCATTTTTTAACGGAGTACCTTATATTAGTGAAACACTTAAAAGTTATCATAATTATAAAGAATTATATAGAAAGATATGTTGACCTTTTATCAGATGTACACAATAATATCGATAATAATAGTACAGTGGCAATGAATAGTGGGAATGATACCGTACAGTGAATCAAGTTATAAATGTACTGAAAAGATCGATAGTTAGTGACTCTGATAATGATATACTTTCTTCCAATGAAAGTGAATAGTCAGAAAATGATTATAATTTTTATGTATATGAAATAAATTAAAATTACGTAATAAAGTTTTAGTTGATAGTGATGACGGATTTAATGCATTTTATTCAAAAAGTATATCAGAATTGTACTAAGATATAGATTATTGTACTAAAATAGACTGAATCAAAAGTGCAGGCAACAAGCAGAAAACAATAAAAAAATGCTGTCCTCAAAGTGTTCACATTGTGCGCTGTACACCAAAGAAATGCACCACTCGAAGGCTAGAGGTACAGACTAAGACTCTAACAAAGACAGACCTTACTCTAAAATGGAAATCCTCTTAATGCGGGGAATCATTTTCTTATAGCCGGCTTTTAGCAGCACACTTGATGACAATCGATTGCATACAAATTAAATAAAACGGTCTCTGTAAAATGACACAACGACAATTGCACAAAAAATGAAGACGAGGAAAGAATAAATAAGCGATAGATGTCTAATTAGCTATCATTTCACGGCTGAATTTATCATTAAAGGAATAGAACCTCGACGAAAACATTTTAAAGAACGCAAAAATCTCGTCTCTTGGATATAATGAATGTGGAAAGACGGATTGTTGGAATAGTTCAAATTATCAACTAACTCGGTAATGATTTAATAAGCCAATCTTCAATCGATTTCCTTCTTGAGCTTTTATTAACTCATGTTCGTCTCCTTCCTGTGATTATGAGCCGAAATAGTGAAAGAAACGCGATAACCGACATGGATTTCTTTGAGCAACCTGCTTTCCGATTGAACAAACGTCTTTTGTCCACCATTGGGGTATGGCCATTTCAGAGGACTCTAGCGAAATTGTCGAGGCAAGGCTTCGTTTTGTTTTTGAATATTACTCTCTTCATAGCTGAGGTAATTCTATAAAAAACGAATTATTTTTTTACAACTATATATAAATAGATTGATGCTACTATAATAAATGTCTGTAATGACACTACACTCGAATAAACAAGATGAAATCGTAAAAAAGACAGTGGCATAAAATTTATATTTAATCAGATATTTAGTGATAATAATACGCAATAGGATATTATCGTCGATTGTATTGCAGTTTTGTCGACTATTCAAAAAATTCTATATAATATGCATTCCATGCCAAATTATCATAAATCGAAACTATCTAATTATGAATTTGTATTGTATACTACTGATAGTAGACATTCATTGTTTATACAACATATAATATTTAGTGTTGAATTGACCAAGTGTGTACAAATTCTTAGTATTTTGTAACAGGATTTACTTCTTTACTTTATGGCTGCAAAAAAGCAGCCTGTTACGGCAACTCGAAGATGCTATCCCGCTGGGGATAGCCATCCACATGTTATTTAGCATGGGTAGAACGCTAATAGAAATATGGCAATCGTGATAGAAATATAAGATTTTCTTAAAATACGATCTTTGGAAGCTAAGACCGAGGTAACACGTATGGAAAAATATTGTTCAGTATGATGACTCTGACAACATATTTCAAAGTATTAAATAATAATTACCAAAAGTTGTTCAGAGTGTTGTTGACCTTGACAATATATTTAGATATCATCGAAATCGGTGAGGCAAACCCTATCCATAAGATATTTCTACAGCACGGTTTCCTCCAAACACTATTACTATCGTATTATTCACTGTAATTGTCAATTGCACTTTCAGAGGTTATCCACAATTAGGAGATTAATATTAGTATCAAACACGTTGTTCGATGGATGAAGGAAAGGGTACGACAAGTTTTAAAATCTATCGATGAGGTTTATGCAGACTGATCGCATAGCGCGTGGTTTAACGAGTTCAGACGAGAATATATTTTGTCTTTCTCCAAAACTTGCAGGTATTCATATAGTTGAAAAGATACTATAGAAAGTACTGGGAAACGAAATGGCGTAGAAAATGCTGGGGCAAAAGTGACTAATTTTTAAGGCACAAAATGATGAAATCCACTTAACTCGGAATTCGTGCTCGCGAAAATGGCAACAGTGTAACGTATACGCTTACTACTAGAGTCAAATGTCTCACGACATCTATGAGCTGCTGTTAGAAGTATAATTATGTGAGAAGATAGAGCGGTTTGGTTATCACGAAAGGACTTCAAATTCGTCATCATAATAAGGAGAAGACGATCGCTGAGAAAGCGAGTCTCGCATTTTTGCTAGACGATTTCATGTCCCTGCTCATTTCCAAAGCTTCGAAGTGAGCAAGCGCACCCGATTGCTGTTCTCACACGTAACTCAATTTTGTTTTTAATAACTAATATCTTGGATTATGTTTATCTGAAATGTAATTACAACGTAATTTTTTTAAATGGCATTTTACTGCCAGAGTTATTAGCAAATTACAATGGAATTATTCACATTCTTACAAACATCGAAGTGTCTTTTTTATTTCATTCGATAATTTTTATTTTTAACGCATCAAACATTTTCTTTTACTTATTCACGTACATATTTCAAGATTTATTAACGATCATTTTCTACATATCGATCGCTATTACCTGATTTTGGGTCGCTCCCCTGTGAATACGTCGAATGTGAGAATGAGGAAGAAGTAAAGCAATTGAGATACAATAAGAGACCTCATAGCATCTATATTTAGACAGACCAGCTTAAGAAAATAGAAATTAATTTATCCGTTGTACTGCAGTGGTTGGATCCGTTTTGACTATTCGGCTATATTTTCCGGAAGTTGTGATTACATTCCATGGTCCTGCCTTTTTAACAAACAACGGTACTATAATGTGGTTTTAATTGTATCCTTTGTTACCTATCATAAGACCGGTCTAGGAATAACCATGTCTATGCGCTTTTGAGGTAAATAGAATACTCTTGTACGCGTATTTATCGGCTTCTACGTATAGAGTATCGTTAAGTATTCTTTAAAATATTAATTCGTACATATTTCGAGTACCCTTGTACTTCTCACTGTGTACAATGATATTGTCTATCATGAGATTACCGTTTATGAAGCGTACTGTGTGTATATCTTGTCGATCTATTTCATACTATTGGTAAAGAAAATCTGTAAATAATTCCACTCTAGTGAATCAAGATTCCCCCGTAAACATGCGTATAAGACCTCTAACGTACCAGGATTATTATTGGACGTCTATATTTCGAAGGAAGTCGGTTCCACATCCTTGTACATCGATGACATGGTTGCTTGATTGCTACGTTCCTGTTGGGTACTTGTAGACGTTGCACCATTGTTGTTGATAACAACGTTGTCAGCGTAGCTTATACGAGGTCGTTTTCTCGGTGTTAATCTTTTGATATCTTTATTCTTTCCTTTAATGGTTTCTGGCGATGTCGCAATCAGTGACGGTTACGTGAGGGGTAATGATGTCCCAGATGTATTCTCGATCAAACGTTTAAAAGGTTCCATTATCGGATGTAAGTCGCATTTTAACGCTATGCCGTATCCATCTTTTCAACTTCCGACACCAAATATTTGTTTACGTATGGTATCGTTAGCCTTGGCTATTTTTTACATAAGAACTTTTCATTTCTTTCCTTGTTTCTCAACGTCGCCGTCGGCAACGTAGGCAGCAATATGCTTGGTCGGATTCCAGTTTAAGTCATTGGTGGATGTTGCGAATTATCGACTAACTAGCAACCGGTCAGGTCAAACCAATCGGTCGATATCGCGTACCTCGAATGACTTAACGTTCATGGTGGATGAAATAACTCGAGTGTTAGCTTTATTAGATACTTTATTTTGTACTAGTTGTAGCACTTGAACGAACTGAGTGAGGAATACTGTAGTGATACGTCTGTAGTGTTTGATGGTTGAAGATGAACCTTTCACTCCTGGTGCAAGAGTGGCTTTTGGTGATGTTCCTATCGTGGAGGAAAGTTCGTGGTTGATGTGTCTCAAGTCTGTTTCTAACTGCTAATATGAGTTTTTCCTGTGTGATCCTAAAGCATCTGGACTGTACAATAGGCCCACGGTTTATGATGGGCCCGCGTCGACTCTTGACGGTCGACCTGCCCGAGGATCGCGTCTGGTTCCTATAAAGCGTCCCGGTAATTACCAGGCTGCCACTCCAAATCCCGAACAGTGGGACTATCGTGTGGATGTGCTCGGCAGTTCCAGATGAGACTCACGTAAGCGGGGGCCTGAAAGTACAAAGTACTCGAGAACTTATCCCAACGGTCTCACACTTTGTATCAGGATCGTGGGTGCGCTACTATCCAAGGCCACGTAGAGAGAGTGTAACCGTACTTAAAGCCTGACACTCCCGGCGACCTTCCCTGCGGTGTACATAGAGGACTCACGTAAGCGGGACGCTTGCCCCGACGGTCCTCCCTGGCTGCGGGAACGTGGGTTCGCCAGCCCTCATAGACTCACATACGCAAGTCCTCCCTGCAGGAGGTCCTTCGGTACATGTTAAAAATACCGTGTCCGGTCAGGATCTGGATAGTAAAATGTACCTCCTGTGCTTCCTGAATATGCAGACATCCGCTGCCAACCTGTTCGTCAAGTTGTCGCTGCGATAGTAAAGCCACTCCTCCTTCCAATTATTCTCCATATGCTCTTCCACAGCCTTGATCCTTTCATAAAAGACCGAGGCTGTGTCTTCTCTGGAACGTGTATCGTATCGTGACGGCAGGTATTCCTTCTTTATCCGATACTTCTCGGCCCGAAGCTCGACTGTATAGTAAATGGTCAAAGTTACCGTAAGCACGCACAGTGCTGCGTGGGACACTGTACGGTAAGCCGTAGATGATCTTATCAACGCAGCCCATTCTTAAGTATGTTTTTTTTCTTCTTTATTTCGACCGCTCTGGCCCATACAGGCGCCGCATAGAGCACCACCGTCTCCCAGATTCCATAATGGATAGAGTTTCTTCGCAGAACCGGTGGGACCGTTAATGTTGGGCAGCAACGATCTCAATGCTCCCATAAGAGCATCAGCCTTACCGCACACCTTTTCCAAATGAACCCTGAACCTTCTGCAGTTATCTATCTGCACCCCAAGGTATCTAATCCCCTGCTTCGTGGTGAGAAGGTGCCCCTCCACGTTCATCTCTATTACCTTGTGGATCCGCTTACCCGTCAGCAGTATCACCTCGGTCTTCTCCTGTGCGATCTTTAATTCTTTGTCGGCACACCACCGCACGATCACGCCCAACGCTGTATTTAATTCATTGTTTGCCTCTTCTTGCTTGGCCACGTCGAGAATGACCGTCAAATCGTGGGCAAAAGCAACGGCATTCATTTTTGGAATTGCCTTCAACTCCTTTAGTGGACCATCGTACATCAGATTTCAGAGCAGCGGTCCAAGTATCGATACCTGAGGAACATCCGCATAAATATTTCGTCTTAACGCTCCTCTTGTCGTCCTTACTATAATCTTTATGTCCTCGAGATAATTCTCGAGGAGTGTCATAAATTTGTTAGGCACCTCTCTAGATTCTGCTTCCTCTAAGATCTTATTCCAGCTGAGAGTGTTGAACGCGTTTATCACATCAATCGCAGCCAACACACAAATCCTATTTTTTCTCTTGGACCAGTCAGCAAGGTTTATTATTCGGCGCAAGGCGTCCACCGTACTCACTCTTCTCCTGATCCCATACTGGTCATCGTGAAATGGGTCCAGTCCCAGGCTTTCCGCGATCAGGTTCTTAAACGTGTGCTCTCAGACTTTACTAAGTGTTGGAAGCACGCTGATCGGTCGGAAAGACGACGTTAACGTGGGATATCTGCCCGGTTTAGGTATGAGCACCACCCTTGCTATCTTCCATTTTGCCGGAATCTTGGCCGTGTCTTTCACGGCATTCAACATTTCCAACACTTTCTCTGCTCTCCTCTCCACCAATGCTTTGACCGCCGTCTCTGGTATACCATCTACACCAACTGTCTTGTTCGGGTTTATCTTCCTACAGGCATCTATCAGGTCTTCCTCTGAGATCCTGTAGTCGTCACCTCCTTCTTCTTCTCCGTTGCGATTCCTCAATGTACCTTGCCTTCTTTCTGTTAGCCTCGTCAGGAACAGTTCGTCAACTATAGATCGGACCCTGTCCAAGTAGAGGTCATCCGTCTGGACTCTGCAGGCCATCCTAGACATGTTCGCCTCCTCCAAGAGTCCCTATCCAGCGTTACACAGAACTCTCTCCAGCATCTTTCCTTATTTGCTTTGATCGCCCTCGTAAGTTTTCTCTTACGAGCCTTGTAAACTTCTCTTATCCATTGGTGGGTATACCTTTTTAAGTTTGGAGGCACACGTGGTTTCCAGAATAGTCTGTAACCATTCCCCATGCGCCTCCTCGTCGCCTGTATTATCAATAAACAATTTCTCATAATTGTCGTCAAAAGTTAAAACAAATTTGTCCATATCGGCGTCCCTCGTCGAATATGTAGCGGTACATGAGTAGAGGACAATTCAAATCATGTTGTTTTGCCTCGGAGTATCAAGATCGTTAGGATACATGTAATGAATAATAAATAAACTCCGGGCAAAACAATGTCGCCGCTACGTGCAACCGTCGAACAAAGACGGATTTGAATTTTCCGGTTCTCCCCCGACCAGTATAAATAAACGGACGCGATCGCGAGCGAATCAGTATATACCGAATATCTACGAATTATCAATATCTACGAGTTATTAGCGAGCAATTATACACTGTCTTAGCGAATACGTCTGCACGAGCGTCTCTCGACATTATTTATATTTATTAATTTATTTAATTCTTTTAAATATATCTGACGGGTTGCAACAGCAAGTTCTCGCTATTCTATATTACAATCCTATACAAGTCCTCTACAAATACTTAAAATTCTCGACGTTACGCCTCGAGTTTTTAATCTTAAAATTATGCAGGACATATCTGTGGTCCGATGCCGACCAGACCTTCGGCAACTTCCTACCTGCATAGTTCATAGCCAATCCCTTTGTTCGTACTAATAATGTCGAAAAAACTTTTCCTTCCGTTTTTACAGAATGTATGATCTTCGTTCATTCTGATCAGGACGATCCCATTCTTCGCGAACACGTTCAGGAGACTGGTTCCCAAGCGGTGGCCTTCGAGTTAAAATCTCCCGCGATCATCCTTGCTGGATAATTCCTCTTGGTCGCCTGAATCAGAGTGTACAACTCCTGGACGTAGCTGATAAACTGTTCCATATTCACATTGGGGGATCAACAACTCCCAATGCAAAATATATTGTCTACGCTGACTCCTACGGTTCCATCTCTAGCCACCAGGGTGGTCTCGTCTGGTTGTTTCCCTTTGAAGAGCGCCACCCACAACGACGCATCGTCGTTGTGCCAGTACGTCTGCTGCCTATAAAGCTCCGATATGAATATAAAACCAGGCATACTGGTACATCAATTCTTGTGCAACCCTGCACCTATTCAAGTTAATTATTAAAATCTTTATCTTCTGCTAGGATTACCTCTTCATACTCTCTTTCACTGTAGGGCACGCCAGGAATCCGGTAATGTGCCTCAGATTATTCAGATTATCAGGCAGATGGCACACCTTGGTTTCTTCGTCCCTGTCCCCACATTTTCTGCACAATTCTTTACCAGGGCTCACTACCGTACACCTGGCCGCATTATGCCCCAGCATGTGGCACCTATAGCAACTCAATATGTTGGGCAGAATCCTCACCGACGCAATCGTTAATCCTGTTTTAATTGTGATCGTCGGTCTGTCCCTGGGAACGGTGCTCGTAGACAGCACAAACATCGCCTGCTGCGTTCCCCACGGCGTCATCCTTAGGGACTTCATTTCTATCCATCTCTCTTTCGTTATGTTTAGTTCAGTGGATATCCTCTATCAATTCTTCCTCTGTGACGATGGGGTCGATATTCCTGATTTCCAGGGTCTCCCTATTCGCCAAGGGAACAATTTCCATCCTTTGACGCATCGCCTTTTTCAGGTTTTCCGCAACCTCCCCAGCCATTACTTCGTTATTTAGTTCAATAAGGATGTGTCCATTCCTCGTCTTCCTGACGCTGGTTGTCTTCTTTAGGGCATTCTTCGCCCCAATTACCTCCCTATAAGACTCTATCCAATTGGTATCCTGCCCCACTTTAACAAGAATAGCCTCGCTTCTTCTCCTTGGAGTTCTTTCTCTTTTCTCCCTGGCTAGGGCGTTTCCCTCGGGCGTTTCCGCTCATATCGTACTTTCAATTCGGCCCCTAAGCCTCCTACGCCTATTAACGAGCGTCGATTCGTCCTGGTTATCTTTGCCACGGGCTTCGGCATAGGTTACCGCCTCCTGCGATCTCGGCTTTTTCATGTGGCACGCGTTCCTTTCCTCCAGTGGTGATATCACCTTTCGCTTCGCCGATTGGTCCGCCTCAGTCTGGTTGGGTACCGATACCTTGCTACGCCTAATTTCCTCATATCCCTTAGGCGTTATGTACGTAGCCACCGTTCTCCTGTCGCGACCTCCAACGTTCGTCTCGGCGTTCGCGTCGATCCACCTTTTGACCCTTTTTATCTCTGTCACGCTCTCCGTGTTCAACTTCTCGAGCATAGGATCACCCTTGCTCAACAGTGTGATCCTTCTCATCATTAACTCTATGTTTATTGTTAGAACTTCCAGACTCCTCATGAGTCTCCTAACGTCGCGAAGACCTGATGACAGACCTCTACCTTCGTCAGCGGAAGAGCCTTCCTCCAATTTTCTGTTTCCTTCTCTTCTGGTTCTCAACGCCCTCTTCTTCACTAAAACCTTCTACATTTCTAGTAGTAGTAGCTAGTATCTGGGGTCAGATAGCTACTCTGGTCGGTTAACTCCGCTTGAGAGTCAACCTCTATTTCGCTGTCTTGTCCTACCTTTCCCTTTAGTAACTCCTTGGCACTCTCCTTGTCGATCGGAATCAACGATGCTTCTTTGAGTATCTCTGTGTCGCTATCGATCGCATGATCCCCGATCACTCTTACCGAGCGAGAGGCGGTCTTGGGACCGACCGTCTTTTCCTCGTTCCTTGCCCAGTCGTGTGATGACCGTAGGAGCGAGCCTGTGGAGGCACCACTCGCCGAACCGACGGATCCTGAGGGCTCCGAACCCCCCTGAGCCGTACTTTTATTCCTGCGTGTCGATCTATTCATATTTATATATAATTTTAGAATAGTCCAGGCACGTAGCCAAGTTCCTCGTAATGCAGTTATTCCTTTATCATGTCCAGTTACGTTGTCAAGGTTGTCATATTGTCGTTATTTCATTTACATTGTCCGTATAATCTGCCCAGGGTCGTATATCTTTTGGTAATCCGTTGTAAGAATTCATAACTATTTATTACTTCTAATTTAACTGCCATGTGCTATACACACTGTTTATCCTCCAATAACTCCTTTAACCTCCCTTTTATTGGCGTTGATGTACCATCATATGCGTGTGCATTCCTTAATATTACCAGCTCGCTTATCACTTCATCATGTATACAATTGCATGAAACTAACATAATTATTTACATCTCTATTATTTAACTGTCATCTTCATCTTGAAGTCAATATTAAATGTTGTTATGATACCAATTAATATTAACTTCTGTACTTATACTTGCACTTATACTTATACTTATACTTACTTAAATATATTTCTATTACATATTCATCCAGGCGTTCTATCAGATAAGCTCAACATATAACACGGTTCCCAATTTTACATAAAAACGATAAACTTTATTTCCGCGACAGAGACGGTGAGGATGCGACTTCAGACTGTTCGTACGAATTAGAAGCGACGAATAAACTTCGGAGGAAAAAGATAATAAACAGTGTTCTGCATCATTTGCGAGAAAATAATAGCACCATGAAAAGCGAAATTCTCAGTTTGTACAAAGTTCATGAAATCTACAATACCGATTCGTACAATAATGATAAACTCGGTCACACGATACGCGAATTTTCACAGAGGGTACCTCCATCGTATAATATACCAAAAACGCCACTGCGTATTATTTACCTGCCGATCGGTAAGGGAAGTAAATATTTAATTGCCCGAATCTATTCTGGATCAGAGTGCACAAGCGATAGACTTTTGTGGAGAAGAGGTAACGGTGCGAATTCACGTACATCGACGTGGAATACCGACCGCTTACGATTGATAGGAGGAAAAATAGTATGATTGTCTATAGAAACAACAACAATAACACCAACAGCAAACGAACGTAGATATCTACTTCATCAATTGCCTGTAAATCTCTCGAATCCCGATCAAGATAAAGAAAAAGAGGAAAGCAACAAAATTGAACGTGCGAAATGTGCAATTCCAATAGTCTCGGACTAACTATAATCCAGCGATACAGAAGAACGACAATGTACAACGGATGATATTTTGAGGAGCGTCTCGACCGTCGACTATCGTATAACGAAAATAGAAATACACACGTATAATCCGCAGGCTAACACTACGTTGGAGAATAACAATGAAATAAGAGTGACTATACAACAGCAGGATCTTTATGTACTACCATATAGGAGTTCTCTGTGCGTCGAGAGAAAACTAAGCTTATCGGAAGAGAAACTGAAAAATGACGCTGAAGATGCAATTCTGTATATCAATTACATCGCATTTGTATTCCACTAAATTCGTTACGAATTGGACGACATTGAGATTGTCACAAAGGTCTCGGAATACAGCGACAGGATAATCATATGACATTCTGTATCGTTATTCTGTCAGTTTATATAATAAATTTTGCAATAACTATCATAATTGAAGTACCAATCTCTCACCTTACGTGTGGAACGTGAAATAATCTCGAATCAACGCGACAAGATCGATCGTTCGGGAAATCTTGGCTATAACGACCACGTTGAAAAACTACTTGAGTTTATCCAGAGACAGAAATAAGGTGCTGGAGGACCTTATTATGGAGGACTCTTCATTATGCAGTTACATGCGGATTGCACTTGCCCTGGCGAAATCAGCGAGACGTTCAACAACACCTCCTGGGACGAAGTGTTCAACGATACTTCCTGGACCGAGGTAGTCACCAACCGTTCCAGAATCGATGCGTTTCACGACACGTTCTGGGTCGTGAACTCCAGTATGAAATTTCGTGGCTACAACAAGGACGACGACCATCCGCATCACGAGGTAGACGCCGAGCCCTCAACTCTACGGATCTTCGGTCGTATCATCAACGTCGCCCTGTCGACGACGTCATCATACGAACGGCCACAGTTCATACGGCAACGAACAGATTAGGCCAAGATGCCTAGCAGTTCCTCCCATTGCCGATCCAACCCCATCCAACGGAACACGGGCAAGTTATAATCTACAAGGAGATGGATAGAAAATTTAATTATTTATACCTTTGCAGAGTTTGATCCGGACAATCACGGATAGCGAAGGCGATGGATAACACACCCATCTAATCCACACACATGATTTGATCGGTGCCCTCTCAACGGGGGGAGGATGTTACGTCGCGCGGGACATCTGCACGCCAGCCCTCGCTACCTGGCAACCAACAGC
>NC_057775.1:1626740-1634787 GCF_014825855.1 Bombus pyrosoma
GCCTTTAGCTGCATTGTCTCCACACATGTTTGCCAGTCTAATTGCATGTCTGGAGAATTCTCTAATTCGAGAAGTATTTGCAGTTTATGGCTGGGTCTTGGAAAGGTCCTTGAGTTTATTAGGCGCTCTTAAGAATCACGGAGAAAGCGGACAGTCATCAGATGGGAAAAACCCAACACATGTCCATCATAAAAGGCTGCTTTCCCATCTGGAGCAAAGTCCACCGCCGCTCTACGTTGGTGGGAATCTTCTGCATATTCTGTTCATTAGAGTGGGTCATCACCAATCAGCATCGCGGATCGTTACCCTCACTTCCTAGACGAAAAGTGTGAACAATGAATCCGCGTTCATCAGTCAAAGGGCACACCCACACCAAGCTTTCCTCCGAGACACCTTAAGGGCAGTCCAGCATTCTCGAGCAGGCGCTCAAGCAGTCATCAACAGTTCTACTCTCGAGCAGGCGCTCAAGCAGTCATCAACAGTTCTACTATCGAGCAAGTGGTCAACATCACCACGTCTCTCTCGGTCAAATCGTCAATAAGTGTTCGGTCGATCTCCCGCGAATAGTCTGTCCATATCATCATACGAAACGACACGCCAAAGGTCTCACGTCGTACTAACTCGTCGTTGTACGGTAAAACATTCACTATTGTATCACCGAAGTTGCTGGATCAATTAAATATATAATAACCTGTCAACCGCAGCGTTATTTCAATTAATCACCCTTATTATCCCACAAGAAATAAGGGATCGTACGATTCGTGGCGTCGATTGGTTAATCGTAACGGGAATTTACGACTCCCGTTGGCGCGTTTCTTCGAGATCGCGTCTGCCCGCGAACGTGCGAAAATACAAACAGATCCGATCGAAAGTCAAATTGTAAGAGCTTCAGTCTTGGAAAGTCACAGTTGGAGTTCGGAAGCAAATTGTAATTAGTGTAAACCAAGCGTTAAGAAATAAATTCTCTTTTTATTTTTTTTTATTTTTTTTATGTTTGTTTTCATGTTCGATTTATTTTTTTTTTATTTTACGTGACAACCGTGTCACCACGTACATCGCAAGAAACATCTAATACTGTGCGTATTCTAGGTCAAAGTATGCTCTGACGAACTTAGAATCAACGTTGGCGAAAATTGTTGCGCCAAATTAACTATTATAAACAACTGTGGAAGGAAATAACATGATCGAAAAACAATATTCGATAATTATTTGCAGTCGATCAAGGATGAATGCATAGATGTCGGTTACATATGCGTTGTAAAATGAAATAAAATCTTTTAAAATATTGAAGGACATTACAGTTACATTTATTACTGATACTGAGATATGTATAATTTTGTGCACTAAACTAGATTGGCTGCGTAATAGTGACGCACGTATGTGAATATGAGTGTGTGGAAGTATGTGTGCGCGCGGTGTCTCGAAAAACAGATGAATGTAACTGTTTCGTTGGCAGTCTGGTATGGAAGATGGTGAGACAAAGAAGGAGCTGAGACGCGTGCAAATGTCGACGAAGATCCTGGAAATCGTTTATTAAATAAATCTAAAACTATTCTAATTTGAATTCTAAGTGTAACCTTAGTGTTCCTTTACTTTTATTTTGGCAATTAAGATCCACAGTTCTCAACAACTGAATGTACTACGAATAAGATATTTGAATTAGAATATTGTATAAATCATATATTTCTGTGGCTATTTGAAAACGTTCCGATAATTAACAACAAATACGTGAGATTTATTGAAATTGTGCAAAATGTGAATACGAAGGATTATGCGAACGCTATATTGAACGATGAGTTTTCGAAGAATAGATAATATTATAGATTGTGAAGAATAGATAACAGATTCCTAATAGATTGCGAACTATTAACTTTTTCAAAGTCCTATTTTTGAACGATATGCTGGTAAAATTTAAGAAATAGAAAAGTTGTTTTAATAAAAAAATTATAGAAGGAAAATAAATGTCTTCTTTTTACTCCTCCTCTATAATTTTTTAGAAATCAAGTATGTAAAGAAAACAGGATTAGTTTATGTTGCATTAAACGAATTAAAAATTATTTGTAAGTCATATAAAGCGCAAAAGATTTGAAACGATATGCAGCATACGCCACATTCTTGAATAAAATTATTTGAGCACTTCTCCCTCCCCCTTTTTTCCTCAATGAAATGTGTAAAAGGAACAGGATAGATTATGCTACATTAATACTCTTTTCCCTCCCACCATCACCATCTCCAATCCAAGGTCAAAAAAACTTGTACTATTCGTAGATGAGGAATTTCATGAAACAGTATATCGCTGGACAACGATTATAAATTAGTAATGTAAAAAGATTATTACTTCAAAACTTACCAAATATTAAACCCTATGATTAAACTGTAACGCTTAAAATCGTTTAATAAAACTCTGGATGAAAGGAACGTGCCGAAGAAGAACGTTCTGTAAGCTAAACCTGTACTTACTGTGAAATAACTTCCAAAACAGTTAAATTCCTTTTACAGAAATTCGGAAAGAAATAGACCACCTAGAAAACAGACTTTCCGTTATAACCAACCAGAAGTAGTCCAGGATCCCCATATATGTATACCTTACTCAATGCCAAACCGCAGGCATTCGGTGAGGACCGATATCCGCGGTCAAATCTTTTAAAAGAGGGGCGATTGTTAATACATATATGTCGGGCTCACATTATGATTAGGGTTAGGGGCGTGAAACGAATCTTCGTTTGGATTAGACATTGTTGTTATGCGATAGAGGAGATATTTACTAGTGCAAATATGATTATTACAGAATTTGACAAGTAACCGTGGTAATTAGATACTCGAGAAGCTAATGACAATGATCCTAGGTTCAATAACGAATCCGCGGTCAACGGGATAACAAAATGCGCTTTCTTCCAAAGTCCAGGTTGTACTCAACTTGCTTGTCTAAGCTACAAGTATTACTAAACTAACTTTTTGTTAAAACGTAGAATATTCACCGAGCGTAAAAGACGCTATGTAGCTCGCTAATGAGACTACACGAGGGAATGACTTTCCGTTATGATGATGCTGCAGAGGAAAACTACGATGGGGTGTGTCTAAGGACACGAGATCATCGGATTTGTCGAGGAAAGCCTTCGTTCGGAAAGTGAGGGAAATTGACGTTGCTGTTAATTGGTCAATTTCCATGTTGGCGGTTAGAGAAGGATGCTAGCCGCCCTTGAGGGAAACTTGCTGGCGGGAGGCGTCGTTCGTGAGAAAAATAGATTTCCCCTATATTAGTTGGGACAAAGATTGTTTGTTTGTCTGAAGGACTTTAGTTAACTAAATCTTGAGATTTATAACGGGTCCTCAGGCTAGCTGAATATGTATTGTGGAGATGCATCGACATCTGGTAATCATCTTACCCTCACTTTCCTGACGAAAAGTGTGAGCAACGAATCCGCGTTCTTCGTTCAAAGGGCACACCCATATCGAGCTTTCTTCCGTAATCACATAAGAACGAACATTTACTTCTACTATTATATCAGGGGAGTCAATTGTACTTCTTCTACAACATTAGGAGAGTCAACTCAACTTCTTCTACTATACTAGGAAAGTCAACTTCATCTTTATACTTGTTCTCACGACGACAGAACACTCAAGTAACAGCCAAATCTCATTAGTGAGTCTATATCAACTCGAGTCAAAGGACATTTCAACGAACCTCAAGAATCAGCAGTCAACAAATCGAAAACAGTCTATCGACAGAAGACACATCATCATACTCGACAACGCGAAAGGAGTCTCAGGTCGTACTCAATCGTAATGATCATTTCAAATACTCATTTTTGTATCACACTGAAGTTGTTGGATTATTCAAATATATAATAACCTGTTAATAGCAGCGTTATATTCAATCAAACACCGTTATTATCCCGCAAGAAATAAGGGATTGAACGATTCATGGCGTCGATTAGTAAGGTAAGTAACGGGAGTTTACGACTCCCGTTGGCGCGCTTCTTCGAGATCGCGTCTCCCCACGAATATGCGAAAGTTCACCTATAGAAAACTAACAAAGTTACTAAAAATCCTGAACGCAAACTGCCACACATATCAAATGAAACAAGAAAGACCTTTTCGTGTGGTACTACGCAACATCCACCACTCAGCTAACTTAGATGACCTGAAACTTGAACTCTTAAATCATGGCCATGAAGTAACCAATATTAACAATATAAGGCATAGAATAACAAAAAACCCGCTATTCTTATTCTTTATTGACTTGAAGCAAAAACCAAATAACAAAGAAGCCTATAATATCAATCGTTTAATGAATTCGGTAGTAATAATTGAATCACCTTTTATAAAAAAAGAGATAGTTCAATGTAAAAGGGGCCAAAGGTACGGCCACGCGCAGACATATTACAACCACAATTACCGCTGCCTTAAATGTGCAGGTAACTCCACAGATCAGTGCACTAAATCTTCAGAAACCCCAGCGAAGTGCATCCTCTGTCAAGGAGAGCATCCTGCGAACTATAAAGGTTGCACAGCCTACAAGACCTTGTATAAAAGTAAGTACCCAAACCCAGAATTAAGAACCTAACCAACCAAGCACTTAATCCACAAAAATTCACTAGTCCTTCAATCTCTTATGCACAGGTAGTTTAAGGAAATCAAAGCAGACCGAAAATCTATAGTGATCAATCACAAATTAGTGTTCCCAGTTCACAAAACACGGATAACTTCAATAGGCTTGAAACTTAATCGCGAGACAAACAGAGCAAATTAATAACTTGCTATCATTACTTACAATTATCGTGGGTAAATTAACACGCTCCGACGTAAAATAAAACCAATACGCATAGCTCTTTGGAATGCTAACGATCTAGCTCAGCATAAATACGAACTAGAACTCTCCCTAAAACAACAAGAAATTGACATAATGTTTATATCTGAAACTTATTTCACCGATAAAAATTATCTGAAAATAAACGGCTATAACTTTTACCATACTCAACATTCCAGTGAAAAGGTCCACGGCGGTATTGGAATTATCATCAAGACCAGCATAAAACACTATGATCTTGTATCATTACAGAAGGACTACCTCCAAGCTACAAACGTAGTGATAAAAGATTGGCATGGTCCAATCACCACATCAGTAGTATATTGTCCTCCTAGACAACGCTAACATACGCAATGGGGTAGCAGATTCATCACAGAATGAGGCAAAAATCTTTCGAAAAGCATAAACGCTAACAGATTTAACCACCTCAGTACAAACGAACCCACTTACTGGCCCACTGACACTAACAAACTACCTGACTTATTAGACTTCTTTATAACTAAAAACATCTCGCCAAGATACATCCAAATCAACTCTTCTGTGGAGGTCTTTTCAGACCATTCACCCGTCATAGCAACAATTAACTCAACAATTATCGAAAACCAACTTAATGGCTTTATTCATAACCAATTCACAAACTGGCAGCTCTTTAGGGAGATATTCAATCATTCAACATCAGCCTCAATATCCTTAAAAACAAACGAAGATGTAGAACCAGCCACGGAATATTTAAACGCCAGTATAACAAACGCGATCCATTCTTTCACCCCTACTAGGTGTTTTGTCAATAAACATGAATACCCCCATTACATAATAATAAAAATCACAGAAAAACGCAGACTTAGAAGAGTATGGCAAAGTCATAGAACACCTGAAGACAAGCATAAGCTAAATAACGCAATAAGAAAACTAACCAAAATCCTTAAAAATTACAAAAATGATTGTTTTCAAAAATATCTTGCTAATCTGTCTCCCACAGCTGACTCCAACTACTCTCTATGGAAGGTATCCAGGAAACTCACTCGTCCTCCGCAAATAATCCCTCCAATTCGCTGTCCGCAAGGTGGATGGGCACGTAGCCCTATACAAAAAGCCAACTTGTTTTCAAGTCACCTAACTAATGTCTTCAAACCGTATTCGTCCACTATTGCAGAAGAAATAACTGAATACTTACACTCTCCCTTCCAGATATCTCCTCCTATTGAACCTTTTTCATCTCTGGAAGTTATAGAATTAATCCGTTGTCTAAATCCCAGGAAAGCATCGGGACATAATCAGATAAGCAACAAAGCTATCAAGGAGTTTCCCATAAAAGGGATTACTCTCATTACCTCTATTTTTAATGCGATTATTCGCCTTGAATACTATCCTAAGTCCTGGAAAATATCATTAATTACTCTTATCCCTAAACCTGGAAAACCAATACACGAAACTAGCTCTTATCGCTCAGTTAGTCTTCTACCCACTTTGTCCAGATTATTTGAGAAGATGCTAACGAAACGATTCCTTCCACTCTTAGAGGATTTGAAAACAATGCCAGATCGTCAATTCGGTTTTCGGAAGCAACATTCTACGATAGAGCAAATTCATCGTCTAACTCATAAAATCAGCCAAGATTTAGAAAAGAAAAAATATTGCTCTG
This sequence comes from Bombus pyrosoma, assembly GCF_014825855.1. NCBI lineage: Eukaryota > Metazoa > Arthropoda > Insecta > Hymenoptera > Apidae > Bombus > Bombus pyrosoma. The sequence goes on from NC_057775.1 coordinate 1,633,193, forward strand.
CGTATTTCTGGACATTCAGTAGGCGTTTCACAAAGTGTGGCATGAAGGACTTTTGTTCAAACTAAAGAAAATCCTACTACACACCTACTACTACATCTTAAAATTATATCTAACCAATAGGCTGTTCATGATTAAATATATAGACGCCACAACCGCAACATTCCCAATAGAAGCTGGCATACCCCAAAGTAGTGTCCTCGGACCTCTGCTGTTCACCATCTACACTGCCGATTTTGTCAACTTTAACAGAGATAACCACAGCGACATTTGTTGATGACACGGTTTTATTAGCATCCCACTCAGACCCGATAATTGCCTCCTCAACTCTCCAGCGAGGTCTCGACTTTATGGAAAAGTGGTTCCGCAAATGACGCTTCAAAATAAATGAAAATAAATTCAGCCATATAACTTTCACGCTGAGAAAACAGTCCTGCCCACAGGTGACCGTAAATAATACTCCAATTCCAAACAAAGATACAGTCAGATATCTGGGTATGATATCTGGGTACAAAAACTAAATTTATTTAAATATCTGAAAATTAAAAATATCTGAATTAAAAATATCTGGAAATCGAAGTATCTTGCATTTCGAACTAACTTGCTTCAAAATTTTAGAGTAGTATTGTTTAAATATCGTATTAAAATCATGTTTAAATATTTCTTTTATAAATTATAATGTATTTATTAATTTATATAATTATATATATGTAATTATTATATATAATTATTAATTTATTTATAAATTTTGACGCGGGATCAAGAATTCAGCACAAGAATGGTGCAGCAGAAGAAGGATGCTAATGACAAAGGATAGATGCCGGTAATATTACGCGTGATAAGAGCCTGCTGTTACACATTAACCAGATTAATTACATTCCCGAAAAAACCGTACATGGAGGATAAAGTTGTTCATGAGATCATTACCTGTTATTCACACGCACAATGTCGCGATAGCCTCTAGGGATTCTCCGCCGGTCGGATAAGTATATGTATGTCGGATAATACGATTTACCCTTTATTCACTTTTATTCCTTCTTCAACGCTCTTCCGACTTTCACTCCGGCATATATTAGATAACGATGTTCGAAAGAGATAGTGTATTATGTATGCTACTTTATATTCAACTAACTTTTAAATAATAAATAATTTATTCTGTACTTGCCTTTGTATTCGTAACGACGCGAGATTATTATCCCCGTCCATCGAGTAAGAGTGTTCTATAAAGACATTGTGAGATATTTACACTATCCTACCGAGTAATTTGTTGTTTATTATTGTTGAGAATTTTCTATCTTTGAAGCCGAAATAATGTTATAGGAACACAAAATTTACATTTTTAATTAATATTTAAATAGTTATAGATTTATTTTTTTTTTTTTTTTTTTTTTTTTTTTTTTTTTTTTTTTTTTTTTTTATTTAGTCCGTGCCTCTCGGCTTTGGACGAACTTTCAGCTTTCTTTACAGCTCTTTATTGCACTAATGCTTATAATCTATTTACACTTATGTCTACGATTTATTGCAACTTAGCCTACTCATTATTGTCACTTTGGTCTTTTTGCCTCCTTGCTGTGCTACCTTCCTGTCCTTCCATCCCT
>NC_057775.1:1638631-1647577 GCF_014825855.1 Bombus pyrosoma
TCTCTTTCCTCTTTTATTTCCCTCTCTCTTTTTTCTCTTTCCTCTTTTATTTCCCTTTTTATTTCCTCTTTCATCGCCCTCGCCCACTCCTCCAGTTGTTTTTCTAACATTCCTATTATTTCTTTTGTCCTAGCTTCTATTCCTCTTTCTATTTTCTCCGCTATTTCTGTCTCTCCCTCCCTTCCTTCCTCCCTGGTTGCTTTCTCCTTTTCCGTCCAGCTGTATCTTTCTAGTGTGTTTTTGGACTCTTCTTTGTCTCCCGCCTTGCCTGTGTTCCTTGGCCTTCCTCTGACTGTCGCCATCTGTTGTTTCTTTGCCCAACTTTCTGATTTTCTTCTGTCTGCCTAACCTCTTCCTTTCCTTTTTGGATTTTCTTATTTATAAATCTCCCTTGTTTCTCTTCTTTTCACCTTTCCTTCTTTCCTCCTCGTGTGTTTGCACTTTATCTTTCCTCTCTTCGTGTTACTTCGCGCTTTCCTTTCCTTTTTCCCCTCACACTTTACTTTTTCTACGGAGCACTCCGTCCACGTGTTGCCCTTGCCTCGCACCAAACCGAAAGTCTTATAGATTTATTTAATGGACGATCTCTATTATATTTATCGATATATATTTGCACGCGTCTCAGCTCTTTCTTCTGTACATAACGACTGTTAATCGGCGACTCTTCCAGATGCTTCTAACGACAGAACTGTTTGCATCCATCTGTTTTCGAGACGCCGCGCACACACATACTTCCACACACTGATACTCACATACAAGTATTCTTACTGCGCATTTAACCTATTCCGGCACAGAAAATTATATATATCTCAACAATTATAATTAAAGCAATTATTCAACATTGATAATTTAGATATTGGTCGTAGTAATGTAGACTTATTATTTTCGTATTTACAGTATATCGTGACAAACACGATTTTTCAGTGATTAATTCATAAATTATAATTAGTAGAGCAGCACGTGGGTTTACGGATATTAGATATTCCACGTTGCACACAGTTTAATAAATAATATTTTCACTTAATTGCCGAATTTATGCTGTGTTATTTCGTTGCCTTTTTCTTTAGGCAGGGTAGTATAAATAAACTTGTCGATAATTTATTTCATTTTATAATTTATATTATACTCTTCTGTATACACAATTCATTCCGGTAGGATTCTTGAAGCCACAGTATTTCGCTTATTTTCAAATACAAACGAAATATCCTATGAGATAAAACATTCTAGAAATTTCCTGTATTAGATCGAACAGAAAAATGGAAGAAAAATGATTTATGCCAATATCAATTATTATTAACGGATCTTATGCTGGACATTATGCCAATCGCAGATGCGTGGGTCACATTACCGACGAGAGTCACATGAGTTTCTTCCAAAAAATAAAAAATATCACACATTGGATGTTAAGCTATCAGGCAATAGTTTCTACAATTCCGAACGAATCAGCTGATTTCAGATAGTATACATTAAAGTCGCAGTAATTGCCATGGATTAAATAATTGGCAGGTATACGAGTCGGAGTACCGGTAAAATTATACCGATAATCACATTAAATCAGAATGAAGCTTTGTCCTGTGCGTGGCATCGGAAGATAGCCTGCATAGCTGGAGATTGTTATTTTCAAATTTTCTCTTTTCTCTTTCTTCTCTTTATTCGTTGATTTGCTTTCGTATTATTCTTGTTTCTGAAAGTAATAACATTCTCGCCTATACACTTTTTACTCCCCTTCGTTCCGCTTTTTAGCGGGAAGACCTTTTTATCGACCAATGAATCTTATAAGTTTTATTTTTCCGAAATACAATATAAAGTAGTTCTATTTGCATTTGTCGAAGCTTAAATGTTATTTTCTTGCTATTTTCTTGCAAATATTCCTCTTTGCCACAGGTTGCAAGATTTTATTCTTAATTTCTCGTATCTTATGGAGTATACTTAAACTTTCTTAAATATATTTTCTATTATACATTCATCCACACAATTCTTCTCTCTCTCTCTCTCCCTCTCTCTCTCTCTCTCTATTACGAGATAAAACAAGTTGTACTATTTTTAATAAATAGGAATTCTGTAGATTATTAATTATATCTAACGATTTGCAATTTCGTCTTTAGCTTTTTTTAATAGAAAATTGAATTTCGCAGATTTCGCAATTTGATATGTAAATAGTAAAGTTGCAGAACTAAGAGGAAATGGGAAATGAAGTGAGAGTATATCTATAAAGAAGAGTAGTAAATAGAAACATGCACATATATACATACATGACAAGGGAATCCGCAATTGGCGTTAATAATAGCGACTCATAGACGAAATGTATTTTCCACTAAGCTAATACATATCTCCATTTAATCATACGAACTTACCTAAAATAATCGTCTCGAAACTCTAAACTTTGAATTACAACGAACTTAGAGTCTCGATGCAAAGGAGAATAGCAATAAAATAGAAGTCGGGACTAGAAGATGACTGTCGAACGTTATACTATCGCTTAAAAGAATATACAAGGACCCATGAAAAAGTAACCAGCCGGGAAGTGGTCTTGTTTATTACACCACGAACGTTCCGCTAATCCTTGGAATGAGGACACGCGGAAGAGGTAGAGCACCCGTGACTTCTTCGTGGTTGAGGACAAAGCGCGCGCGCACATATAACAACGATGTCACTCCTAGAACTGCTTTTCTGCTTCCACGTGGTTTGTAAAACTGCACTGATAATGTAAAGATCGTTTGAAAGGTTAGGCACGTCTCCTGACGTAATATGTGATATATGCAGGTACACCGATTGTGAGCAAAATAAAACAGTTGTACTGAAATTGAATACAAATTTCCTTGACTATTCTCTCTCCCTTTCCATCCTCCCCTAGTTCGCCATCACATCGTTTATTCCGTTGTCTTTCTTTCTTTTTACATGCTCCGTTCTCTCTCTCTCTCTCTCTCCTCTCTTTCTTTCCTTCTCTCCTGAAGCGGGCAGTTAACTGCATAAGAAGTACGAGTTACCTACTCGCTTCCTCCTTTTGAATATAATGAAAATTGTGTCAGTGAGAATTAGATTATAAAAATAGTCGAAATCAAATTTTGAAGTATCCTCTAGAGTAGTAGAAATTGAAATTCCGATAATATCTAAAGCCAGCTGGATCCTTTTTCCTCGCACTTCCATCGCTCTGCAAAATCATTTTTCATGATGAACCATTATTGATTGAAACGAAACTTGCCGCTGATCAATCCCTGAGATTAAAACAAAATATCGAAAATTGTAATTCTTCGGCATAATTTATTCGAGGGCATACTTTTATGTGTGGATTATATTCTGATGCGTGCGAAACATTTTTAGGTTCATGAGTGATTACATGGAGGCTTGTCTATGCAAAATTCGTAGAATTATATTTCTCGAACTTTAGAACTTGTTTCATGTCGTGCAATTGTAAACTTTTTAAATATATCCGATGAAAATCTTTTCGCGAACGGACGTATCTCGATGCGACGAATATTCCGCTGTGTCATAATACTTTATAATAATTTCAAATCGTTCAGACACTATTACAAAACGTTATTATTGTAACTTTTAATTTATTATATCAGTTACGTAGTGCAAGATTTTTATTAGAACGCGGAATCCAAGCAAAAATAAATGGTAATAAGGAGAATAGTTTGTCTTAAGTTATAATTTCTGAAAGCAGCTAAAGACGAGCACGCACGCTTCTAACTTTATTCTATCTTTGAAATTAGTTGAGCCATCTTGGCACGTCTTTGTCGAGCTGTTGGCGATAAAGTTTAGTATGCTAATTTATAGAACAGCTGCGCAGCTCCGTCAGCCTGAGCAAAATACCAAAATTATTGAATTTAAATTGCTGTAATTAAAATGTGTTACGCTTTCGCCGACTTTCCAACTTCTTGATATTAAACCAGACTATTTTCAGTCTAATGCGAAGATGCATTCTGGATATTGTCATATATTAAAAGGTATTAAAGTTGTACCATTTATGAATCTAATGTTCTTCGAACGTTGTCAAAATAATATACGTTTCGAAAACTAAGCAGTTTTCTAACTGGAAGTTATTAAGAAATTTTATAAATGAATGTAGGCTGAATTAATCATATTCGGAATTCAGTTGGCCGTCCGTTTATGGCACGGACGGACCCATTTTCCTCGTTAGGAAATTCCGAATTACCGGTCCTCCCAGGGCTGTCATTCAGAATTTGAGTGGCCGTCCGTTTATGACATGGACAGGCCCAATCCTCTCGTTAGATGTTCCCCCAGGGCGGTAAACGTAATGACCCGAGGCCAAGGAAAACCCCAGGAAAAGACCAACTGGAAGGGCACGTTGGAGGGAAGAAATTCAACGGCTGGAGAAGAGAATCAGGAACGTGGGAGTTCAGTTCATCTTCAACCATCGAACACTACAGACCTATCACGACAGTATTCCTCACTTAGTTCAAGTGTTACAACTAGTACAAATAAAGTATCTAATAAAGATAACACTCGAGTTATTTCATCTCCTCCACCTTAAACGTTAAGTCATTCGAGGTACGCAATATCGACCGATCGGTTTGATCTGACTGGTTGCTATTTAGTCGATAATTCGCAACAAACCACGAGCAGTGTTTAAAGTATTAATGAACTACTTATTATTAGCAGCTCCGTACACTGCTTGCATCACTGGTTGAAAACTTAATTGATATCATAGGTTCCTTAATAATCGCATTTAACAATATTGCTTAGCATACATAGCTGAAAAGAGAAAGCACTTGATTTCATTTTGTTTTTTTTTTTATTCTTTTTCTTAATTATCAATTATCATTCATTCATTACCATGAGTTGTTGCGAAATAAAGAAAAGGAAATAATAGATCTAAAGCCTGTCATCCGGACAATCATACATTGATACTCGTTCCATAAGTACATGAAATATTTTTCAGTAGTCTAATCTACCGCCTCGATATCTCATTTGCTGATTCCCAACAAAACACAAGTTAATTCCCGCCTACCTACTGATACAGTAATTCTACTGATTCAAACCAGCAATCTCTTCTAAACTCTTATTCTACTCACGAACTTTCATCGAAGCCAATATATTTTACGCTCCGTCATAGGCAGTGGAATACTGAAACCCTTTAAAAACCTCTTTTTCTCGATTATCAACCTTTTTTTTGCACGTGGAGAAATCCTCATGGACACTCCGCTGCCGCTAACAGTAGCAGCAGAGTAGCGTCGGACTCCTACCGACTAAAACTCCACGTTGGCCATCCTACACGTATGACAGGGGATGCTCCAGGAACCTCGGGTGAAAATTATCAACCTACGAACCGGAAACTATTCGGATTCCAGCGGTAATTGGCATTATCGTTTCCCTGTCGGCCAGTAAAATACTAATGCCAGTTGATCGCGTGTTAATGGCCTATAATGGCTGTCTCGATTAGCGACGCTGACCAATTAAGATTGGGAGGGGGGGCAGTCGGAGAGTGGCGCGGCGCCGAGCAGCACTAGATGCACCGACCTATAAGTTGACGCTCCATCTGTTCGGCGGGAGCAGCAGCCGCTTTTCAGCTTTCATAGAGGAATGAATAGGGTAAGCCTGGCAGCCGGCTAGACAGCAAGTAACTTATTATATTTGGCATTAAATTATTATAGAGCTTTGGTCGACAATGGATACGACGGAATGCATAGGAAACGATTAAACTGAATGACAGATTTAGACTGCTCCATTCATAATCCGCCGCCGCGCACTGCGGCCACGGCCGCGTTCGCATGCGTATTTCCTGCTTCACGTATACGCAGTAGTGTGCACGAATTATTACTGTCCCGACAACAAAATCGATTTTCTCCATCCCTACTAGTGACCCAATAATTATAATTGGTTTCAGAAAAAGCTACTTCTTTATGAATTTGAGTGCTCGTTTCCTTAATTATTTTATTCCGACGTACATATAGCAAGAAAAATAATTAAAAAGAGCAGTCGGATACCAATAACCTTGAAAAAAATAAAACGCTCTTGTTGATTGTAAAATGCTACTGCTATTAGTAGTGCGTCAGCCAGATTATACATTGTATTAGTTGCGTGTTCATGCGCGCGTATAATTTGATTTATGATTATTATTAGATAAGAATAGGATTATTCTTTATTTGCCAGACATTCTTTACTTTCTGTTCTTCATACTCAAAGGCTGTTTTTCTCTTTGGTAGAGTGTTCTTCACGGTAGATCCGTTCTCATTCTTGTGGATCCAATTTTACCCTCGTGGATCCTGTTATACTCTCGTGGATCCTATTTTACTCTCGTAGATCCGCTTCCACCTTCGTGGGTCCGTTCTCACCGTTAGTTGAAAAGGCCTTACAATGGCCAGTTATGCTATACAAAGTAATTTTTGGAGATTGTATTCGCATATTATTATAACTTATAAGTACGCAAACAACTTATTCCATTATTCGTTCTGTAGTCCGCTCATCATAACAGAGAGATTTAAAAAATTTCGTTTGAATTCGTAAAAGTATAGATTTTCGATAAGTAACGGAGTATTCCATTTTTTTAAATATCACCAAAGACTGATTCTTTTTATTATTTTCCCTGCTATATATATCACAAGAAGGTGACTTGAGAAAGTCCTGTTCAATCCCAAGAAAAAAACGACAAGTTTACTGAAGTTTACCAAAAGATACTTTCAAAATTGTGTAACGCAATCATCCAAACCAAGTGTACGTGTTTTCATTAATTAAATAAATTTTCAACAAATTATTTTTGCTTTTTATTCGTTTCGTAACATTCGAACATTATAAATGACTCTTTATTTTACAATTTTTTCGAAATCGCTGCTTGACATTTCTGAAAAATTCCGAAATCAGGATTTGTTTGCGATACAGCAATAATATGTACAAATTACTTCGTTTAAAGCAGATGAAAGAATATTTTTGTCAACTTGTGGCAAGCTTGTGCTGAGTTTCATGTCCAACCTGTCTCTCTAAAGAAAGATATCAACATCCTTTTATGAAAAAATCGGTAACACTAGCCACACGCTTACTATCCCACTCTTAAACTGATCCCATCCGACTTTTTCCAAAGCGATCCGAAGTTAGATTGCCCGTTTATGTATGTAACTCGAGTCGTGTCTCGAAATTCTGATTCGATACAACGCATTATTCGGGACTTAGGACAATCTTGCACAGTCCTACAATGAAAGCATTTTCGTGTATGCCAAGCTGTGTCGATGTACTTTATTTTATATAAATTCTTTTGAATACAATTTATTTAGAAATGGGTCATTAAATATTTCGCACTTCAATTCACGTAAAATATAAAGGACAAAGTTGATGAAAATATTCGAATAAAATCTCGTTCTTTTATCTCAATTATTCCTTAAAGCGATCTTCAAAGTGATGTTAAAGTTACACAACGGCAAGGTATTTATATATAAAATTACTTTCTCTGTTAAAAATAGTAGAATAGCAAAAAAATATGTGGATATGCAAATAGTGTATTCTCCAGATAGGCACGTGTTTCAAATTAAACAAGTGATATTACTGAGGCGGATATGTCGTATTAATTGTGATAGCTCCTGGCGGTAGATGTCGGGCTGCTGGGGTACTGCTGTATTTTCTTCCTATTTAAGAATCGTTTTTTTTTTTATTATATTGTTTATTTTTAATTTTACAATTTGTCCAGTGGGACGTTTGGTAAAATATTATAACTTAAATATACATAGCACGTTACCCCCACCGGGGTACCATTTCGTGTTTGTTAGGTTACATTTGTGAGATCTGCTGGGGGTTTCGTTTTTAGTCTTCTTTCTATGCTTGTGTTGATCGTTTCCGCAACCAGCCGGTTTGGGTGTGTTGTTATTCTTTCTCTGTATCTTTCCGCGCATCTGGTAATCTCCTCCTTGACCGTTGGTATTCCGAGGTCCTTCCGAATATCCTCGTTTCTAACGTACCATGGGGCATTTACTATTGTTCTCAGAATTTTTGATTGCAATGTCTCTATTTTGTTTATATGGCTCTTTGCTGCTGTCCCCCATAGTGGTATTCCGTATGTCCAGATTGGTTTTATAATTGTTTTGTATATTTTTAATTTATTTTCTATGCCTATATTGGATTTTCGACTTGTTAGTCAATGCATTTGTCTCCTTGTTGTCTGCATTTTGTCTATTATTGATTTAATATGCTGTTTTCATGTGAGTTGTGTATCTATGTGGAGTCCTAGGTATTTGACTTGTCTTATTTGTGTTATGTGCGTGCCGTTCAGTAGGATGTTTTGTGGCATCTGTTTTCGCAATGTGAATGTAATATGATTGCATTTGTTGGGGTTTGCTCTTATTTGTTTAGCTTGCAGCCACTTTTCTATTTTTGTGGTGTGTTCTTGTAGTAATGTGACTGCTGTTTCTGGGTTACTGTGCCTGACTAGTACAGCTGTGTCGTCCGCGAATGTCAGTATTTTGCTATTGGTAGTTGTTGGTATGTTGGCCGTGTATAATGTGTATAGTATTGGTCCTAGGACTCTTCCTTGCGGAACCCCAGCCTTGATGTCTTTAACTTCAGAGTATGTGTCCTTGATTTTTATTACGAAGGTTCTGCTGTTTAAGTAGGATTTTATTAATTGGTATATTTGCTCCGGGAATTGTTTCCTGATTGTTTGTAGCAGGCTTTCGTGGTTTATCTTGTCAAATGCTTTCTCGATGTCCATAAAGAGGGCTGTACAGTATTGTTTGTTTTCTAATGCTAGTACTATTTCATTGATGAGCCTGTGCATTTGCTCTATCGTGGAGTGCTTGTTTCTGAATCCAAATTGGTGATCTGGTATTAATTTTTCCTTCTCTATTATTGGTTTTAGGCGGGCGTATATTATTTTTTCTAGGATTTTTGAAAACACGGGAAGTAGCGATATTGGTCTGTAGGATGCTGCTTGGTGTGGGTCTTTGCCTGGTTTAGGTAGCATTATGATCTGTGCTAGTTTCCATAGTTTAGGATAGT
>NC_057775.1:1647622-1660482 GCF_014825855.1 Bombus pyrosoma
GTCATTAGTCGTATCGCTTTTGGAGGAAGGTTTTTCAAGATTTTGCCATTGATTAGGTCTATTCCAGGTGCTTTATTGTTTTTTGTTTTTTCGATTATGTTTCTAATTTCTTGAGCTGTTGTTTTAGGTATGGTGTATTGCTTGTCAGTTGAGGTACTAGTGGTTGGCGCATCTTCGTCCGTATGACCATTGAAGTTGCCGTTGTTGATAATGTGTGGTGTAAATATTTAAGAATCGTGGAAGAAAAATCGGATTTCGATCGCCGGGATTCGAACCCGGGTTCCGAACGTTCGTAACCTAAGGCGCTAACCACTGCGTTGCCGTCGTTTTTTTTTTTTTTTTAATAACGTTTATTGTCCAGAAAATGAGTATTACATGTGTATGTTATTCACAATAAACAATGAATTTCGGTTGTGGGTTCTTTTAGGCAAAAGTACCGATACGTGACGGTACGACATAGCCATACAATATTTGTGTGTCGGGATTACATTATTTTTTTTTAGCGTTACAATTTATAAATTAGATTTAAGGCGCTGTAGAGCTGTGCTTATATATGATATTGTTTTTTTTTCTTCTTATTTCTGTCCTGAGAACCTGGTCGTAAAAACAGGTCAGTTCAGTAGTCTACGGTATTTTGGGAATGGATGGAGAAGGGTGGACGGGGTGGGGAAAGGGGGTGTCCGGTATAATTATTTACAATATTTACAATATTTACAATGTTTATAGTATTTACACTATTTTACACGCCGGGGGATTTGAGATTTGCCGTTGTGAGGCTCTTTCTTTTGTTATTTATTATTTTTTTTTCTCTCGTTTTATGGTTTCGGTATCCACCAATATTTTTTGATGTTTTTTCTATGATCGTCTTCTGTTCCTGATTCCCTTTTTGGGGAAGGGCCATGTTGTATCTCCACCTAGAGTCTGCAGTCTGTCCGTTTAGGTTTTCCTCGTATAATATTGTTTTAATCCCTATTTTTCTTTTTATATGGTAGATTATTGGGATGTTGTTTTGGTCTTGGAGATAATTTCTTTCATCTAGGTATAAGAACGCTTCCGGGGGGATGTAGTCTGTTGTCAGTGTGTTTTTGTAATATGCATCGTTTGGGAATAAGCAACCGAAGATTAGACTGTTTTCCGTTATCTTTGCAACTTGCGCGAAGTGGTTTCTAGTTAGTTTTAAGATTTGGCAGTCGATGAGGTGGATGTTGGCTAAATCGTATATTCTTTTATTTTTGACGTATTTTCTGAATCCGCTGTGTTCGGATCTGTAAGTGCTCAAGCAAGCCCTGATGCATTTTCTTTCGAAAACGCGAATTTTTTCCATTTGGGAAGCTGATATATTGTACCAAATTGGGCAGCCGTAGGTTAAGATTGGTCTGATTAGTGCTTGGTAGCACAGGATTTTTACTTTGCTGTTGAGATGTTTGGAGTAGAATAGTCTTTTTGTTTTCCAAAATGCTTTGCTGGCTTTGGAGAGTTGAATTTCGATATGTTGCTTGAAGTTTAATTTATCGTCTATGTTTACTCCTAGGTATTTTACGCGATTTTTGTGAGGTATTGGCTCTCCTTCATTTGCTTTTTCTTATAGTTGGAAATTTTTACAGTGTTCTCTTTCTATTGGGCCTATTTCACTTGATTTGGGTCTAAATAGTATGGTTTCGCATTTGCTTGCATTGATTTTTAGTTTCCATGTATAGTAGTAATTGTTAATTTTTTCAAAAAGTTCTTGAAGTTCTGTTTTTATTGTTTTGGTTTTGCGGCCAGTTACGTAGGTGATTAAGTCATCTGCGAATGCTATGGAACGTTTGTGGATGGATGTATTGAGATTAAAGAGATTTAGTAAGTATTGAACATAAGTTTAGTAAGCTATTGTAGATATTGAACAGTAACGGAGAATTTACTGTTCCTTGTTGTAGACCGTTTTCTATGGAGAATTCTTTACTTGATGTGTCGGTCATTAGGAACGTTTTGTTAGTTATCATGTCCCAGACTATTTTAATTAAGTATTGCGGGAAGTTCTTCTTAATCATTTTGTATATAAGACCTGGGGTCCAAACTGTGTCGAACGCTTTTTCAAGGTCTATTAAGCAGGCGGCTACTCGTTGCTTTGCGTTAAGCGCCCAGCAGATGTCTGAAGTAAGTTTATTTATCGCGTAGATCGTGGAGTGTTTGTGCCGAAAGCCGAATTGGTTTTCTGGGATTATGTCATTTTTTGCGCAGAAGGAGGTTAGGGGGTTGTTTATGACTATTTCGAATACTTTTCTTATGTTGGGTAGGAGACTTATAAATCGTAGGTTTGCAGGTGATGAACCGTCTTTATTTTTTTTGTAATGGCTATTAATTTGGCTTTTTTTCCATTTTCTGGGGAAATACGTGTTATTTAGCGCATTGTTAAAGAGTACTGTGTAGTACCATTTTATTTTGTTGGGTAATCGTTTGAGCAAAATGTTTGGGATGCCATCGAAGCCAGAGGATTTTTTATTGTTTAATTTAGAGAAGATGATTTTTAGTTGGTTGTAATTTGTGAAATAGTTTATTTCTGTTTCTGGGTGTTTGGGGTTGTCCGCGGAGTTTTCGTTTGAGAATGTACAGACTGTTTTATTTAGTGCCCTGTCTTGTTCTATTATATTTTTGAGCTTGTTTGTTTCGGCGATGATAATTCTGTTTAGTTGTTCTCGACCCATGTGATCGTTTTGTGTATGCGTTTTGGAGAAGTGGGTGCGAATAATGTCTAATTTTTCCGTTGTTTTAGATATTACGAAGTTATCCTCGGAGTCTTTGTTGATGTTGTGTATCGCTATACCTGCTTCTTGGATGAGGGAGACTTTTTCTGGGGGTAGTTTGAGAGGTGGTATGGGGTTCTGTTATTTTGGTCTGAAAATTTGATTTATCTGCGGGAACATGCTGGCAAAGTCTTGTTTGGAGATATTTCCTATTTTGTTTGTCCAGTATTGATTTATAGAGATTGCGAATTCTTGTTTCAGTTGTAATTTTATTTTGTATAGTAGGTACTTTAGGAATTCCAAGTCTTCTCGTTTGTCGTAAGAATAGTTATATTTTATATTGTTCAATTTGGAAAGTATGTAGCTTTTGTCTCGTTGTAGTTTTTTTATTTTGTTGTTGATATAGGTCTCGCAAGAATTTTTTGTTTTAGGTTTGGTACGGATTTTTGAAGAGCACTTTGTATGTTTTTCTATTTCGTCTATGAATGAGTCGATTTGTCTGTTTGTTAGGTTAGCGTTGTTGTAGATTTTCAAGTCGCAATTTTGTTCAAGTAGTTTTTGGAATTTTTTCCAGTCTGTCTTTTTGTAATTGAACCTGGGAGTTTCGGTCTGCGTTTCAAGTGTTAGGAAGTCGGATGTATTCTTGCTTATCTGAAATTCTATGGCGTTGTGATCGCTGTCATAGTCTAGGGTTTTGAGAGTGTTATTTGGTCGTAGGTCTTGGAATTTTAGTCGCGCGTCTGTTAGGCATATGTCCAGGTATGAGCCAGCTTTTGGGTAAGAGGGTAGCTCGGAGCTGTAAAGGTTTGTTTTGTAGTGTATGTTTTTATTGTCTAGCCAGTTTCTAATGAAGTTTCCTCTCGTATTGTTTAGATCGTTTTCCCAGCTTGTGTGTTTTATGTTAAGGTCGCCCGCTATTATATAGTAGTTTTCCTGTTTGTCGAGCTGTAAAATTTCGAAGAGATTGTTGAATTCGTCGTTAAATTCTTTTTGGTTCCCGTAGGTTGCGTAGGCTGCAGTGATAAATAGGTTTTCCTTATTGCTTATTTTTATTTTTATGATCGCTGTTTCTAAGATTTTGAAACCTGTTATTTTATCGTTTTGGATTGTTTTGAATTTCAGAGGGTTTTTTTTATGAGGATTGCAGTTCCTCCTCCTTGGCTAGCGTTCGGTCTGTCGTGTCTTATCATAGAGTAGTTTTTGAAGTGTACTTTGTGTTTTTTGTTCAATTTTGTTTCTGATATGAGTACAATGTCGGGCGTTTCTTTATTTATTAGGGTTAGCATACTGTATCTTTTTTGGTTTGAAATTATTGAGTTGGCATTTATTGAAATTATTTTTAAATATTTTAAGTTTAGCTTGTAAATATTTTGCTGTAATTGTTGGTTTAGTGGATTTTGGTTAATCGTCGTCTGTACCGTTGATAGTGCTGAAGATGGCGTCGATTCTTTCTTCGTGTATTGAAAATGCTTTTTTTAGTTCGTTTAGTTGCATTTGTTGTTCGTTTAATGTTTTGAGAATACTTTTTTCGAAATCTTCGATAACGTTTATAATGTTTAGTTGGGGTGTGTTATCGATTGGGATTGAGTTTTGCATTGGGTTCGGGGCTGAGTTTGTTATTTGTAGTGGGTTTTTGGTTGCCTGATTTAAGGTTGTTCGTTGTTTCACTACATCAGAAAATTTTAGCTCTGGGGCGTATTTACGGCTTATATGGGCAATTCGATTTATCTTTGGTTCCTTAGCTTTGTTCATTTTATCGGCTAGCCTTTTGCGCAGCTCTACGAGTTTGGGGCATCCCTTGTATGACACGGGGTGTCCGTAATTTTTGCAGTTTACGCAGAATATTTTGTCTTTGGTTACTGCGTCTTCTTTTTTTATTTTGCACTTGCCTGGACCATGCGGCTCAGTGCATTTTACACAACGGTAATTTAGATTACAGTTATGCGCTGTATGACCTATTCGTTGGCATTTGTGGCATTGAGTAATGTCATTTTTTCTTATTTTTTCCCATGTTATTTTAAAGTAATTGAGTCGGTTTATTCTTAATAGGTTTCCGATGTTGCTATTGGGGGATACTTGTATTATGTAGATAGGGAGCAATATGTTGTTCTCCTTTGATTTTCTTGTCGAGAAACGCGACACTTTAGTGAAATGTACATATTTCTAGAGGTCCTCTAGTATTTCTGACTCTGTGAAGCTACTGCCTAGCCCTTTTAGCAAGTATGTGTGGTGTTTCTGAGATTTGGGTGTGTATTTATAGAATGCTGTGTTGGCTGCGATCAGGATTTCTTTCGCTTTGTTGTAGTCATTTAAATTTTGAAGGGATAAAACGTGCTTACCTACGTGTATTCGTTTGATATGGAAATTTTTAATGTTTTAATGTTTTTAATGTTTTTAAGCGTATTTTCTATGAGAGCTACTGTGTCTTTTGGGTCTTGAAGGGTTATGTTAATTGGAGGAGGCCTGTCACTTTTTGTAGCTGCAGAGGCGTCCGCATGCTCCTCTACGGGGTGGTTGGTGGGAAGTCTATGATGTTTCTGGCCCCTCAGGGGCGTTGCCGATGTATCTAGGCCTTTTGGTTTGTTCGATTGAGTAGGCTGTGCTTGTGAAGTTGCCGTCTTACTCGGCGAGGCGGGGGGGGGGGCTGTTTATCCGTGTGTCTTTTGTTTTGTTTTGATCGTGAGCTGTTCCGACCAGGGATGTAGTATGTCTTCTTGCTTTATTTCGTAATTTTTCGTTTTTTTTCCTTATGTTTTCCAAGATCGATTTTTGCACTATTGATTTTTTCGTTGGGGTTGGTCGTGGGTGATTCTGCAGTTGCGTTAAACTGGCTTCTTGTTCTTGTAGTACCTCGAATCTGTTTTTTGTTTGGATTTTTGATGATGGAGAGCTTCTTGTCTGTTTCATGATTTCGTTTTTTTTGTCTGATGCGTCTTGTGTATTGTTTCTTTCTTGGTTTATGTTTTCTTGGCTACAATGTGATTTTTTGTTCCTGATTGTCAGGTTTGGCGGTGGGTTGAGTTTTCGCGTCTTTTGTGTTATCAGCATTAAACTGCTGATATCCATGGTCGTCTTTGGTGAGGTTATTTTCCTTTTGTTTGTTTTTCTTGTTATGTTTGTGGATGGTTCCGCCTTGTTATTTTCGGCTTCATTCTCGTTATTTTCAATCTTCTTGTTTTCTTGTATGTTTTTTCCTGGAGGTTCTTCTTATTTGTATGGCACGTACACTATTTAACACTTTCCTTCCTTTTTCTCTTATCACTGATAGTCACTGATAGCTACTGTGAACGATGGAATATGCTCATTGACAGGTCTAACTCCGACGAGGGGTCCGATCTGCTCGAGGATACCCGGTCAACTGACTGCGTTGCTGTCGTCCGTTTTTAGTTAGTGTCGAAATGGCGGTATTTGTGCTGTCGAGTGCCGCCACATTACTGTCTGTCAAAGATTAAAGTAACGATTAACCATTCATAATCCAATTAATCACACACAAGCGTAAATGATACATACTATAGTTTTAAACACAGAATCCTTAAAAATTATGCATTGCTAATGAAACTTGTTCGCATGAAAATGACGCCCGACTTGGTTTTATTCATTCTAAATATTTATATGAGGTCATAAAATATATTGTCAATTTTTTTTCTTCAGCTCTTTAACTAACATATAATACTTTGAATAAAAATTTGAAAAATATCATATTCCTTAAAATTGTAGTAAGTCTATTCATATAGGCAAATGCAATGGTTGCGTAACGAATTAATTATAAAAATAATAGGGGCTATAATAAGCATTGATGATATTCACTTATAATTGAGTTATAAGCTATAACAGACATTTCTTGCAGCCTTGCATATGCATGTGCCTGTACATGGGACCATTAAACTCGCCCGACCCTCGTTTAGAAATAGAAGATAAGCGGTCGGTGACAAATATTGATGCATACGCTGCCACAGACGCACAACTATAGACAGAAAGACACTGCACTGATATTTAAAGATTTCTGCAAATATCTCGAAAACTAAAAGAGACCAATGGTTATATGTATGGAAAAAAGTTGTTTAAGATGTCAATTTCTATTCGAAAATGATCGAAATTGGAGAAGATAGAATGGTTCTACAAGCTTACCAATATTTTTTAATTTTGAAAAATATTTTAGTTACAAAATAAAAATTGATTTGTAATATTCGGATAGTATAAAAAGCTTTCTGCATTTGAAAAATTATTAGTTAAGAAGCATAAACTTTCACGCATAGGAGCGCAAAAGAGTCGTAGTATTACATTAATGATTTCAAAACTGAACAGCTGTTTATGCAGTCGGGACGCATTAAAATCGGAGAACATTAAGAATCCCAATCTAGTAGGTTCTAATCAGCGTTTTAATTCGCTGTATTATGATACGATTGAAGAAATACATATTGCAGAATTATAGAATTCTGTACTTCATTTTTAAGATATCCTGTTTTATATCTTATTTGCAGTGTCATAAAAAAATTTATTTCATTATTTTCAAATTTCAATCCAAACCACTTCTATATTGAATCGATAACGTCGCTTGCGACACGAAAATGGTATGGGCCTCAGGTAACCTCTAAAACGTGGGAAACGAGAGAAAGAATAGAACAGTTTTGCGATATATTTTTTTTGTCCGTATTCTTGGAGCTCTAGAGTCCCATTATTATTTTCATGTCGCTTGCAACGTTATCAACAGAATACAAAAATAGATTGAAGCGCTTACTGTGGTAAGAACTACAAATTCCATGGTGAGTTACATGAACACACCTATTTTAAAATGATAAATATCTGTAAAATAAGTGACAATTTAAGTGTATTTGGCGGGACAGCAGTTACTTAATTTAACAGTTCTTTCTCCTTTTTCGCTTTATTTCATTGTGTTTGTTAGTTAATATAATTTAGTTTTAGATGCAGTGAACATCAAAAAGATCAAAGAAAACATTATATTATTTTATATTATTATTATTATTATTATTATTATTATTATTTTATTATTATATTATTTTAATCGCAGTATGGATGGTTATAGTTTTCACTCGTTTCCTAGTAACAGTAATGATTGATTCGTGACGTAGATAGTAAATTCTGAACTAGATGGTTGGGTTGAAATATCAAGCACTGAATTAAAAAATAAATATATTTGTAGTACGTGTTGCTCGACAAATAGTTTTTATGCTTTTAAGGGATTAAAGACGAATGGTATTCCTTATTTGTATTCAAGTAATGATAATGATACATTCAAAAATCATATTTATATTTCAAGAATAAAAGAACACAAAGAAATTGAAGAACTGGAGTGTAAATTGAAGCGAGAGAAGAATACGTTCAATATTCCTGTCTCGCAATTACTCGTAAAGTGCAGAGCATTGAAAAGAGTAGCTGAGAAGCTTTCTTCAGGTAACAATAGTGATGTACGTGTGAAAAAGGCAATCACGCGTAGAGTTTGCAATTTCGTTTTAACGTTTATATCGATGCAATTTTTTATGACAAACGAAATAGTTATTCGATGAATGAACAGCGATTTTGTTTGCTACACTGTTGTTGCTACACTGTACTTTACCCTCTCTGTATAATAAAATGCATGATATTCTCAAGTTTAAAAGATTAAACAGAGAGACCCAGTCCTAGCACAATCATTCTCACTGGCTCGATGTAATTGATATTTGTTCATAAAGAATAACATTCTTTATATCAAAGAATTAAATTCCAACTAATCAATTATCAGAGGTAGTAAATGTTATTTTAGATCTTTTACACAGTACAGATTTGATAGCTATTGTTTCCGATCAAGATGTAAGTAATCAGAACATGACAGAAGAACGAATTAGTATTGAAAATCCTCATAGAAATGAAAAAAAGATTTATTTAAGTATGATTTTCAAATTAACGATCCACTGGTATTCTAGTGCGATGTTATTGCATTAAACTAAAGCGCAATAAAGGTACGAGAGCAGTTTACAAATTAACTGAAAAACATGTAAGATCATGTATTCGATTATCTTTATTCGGCATTACGCAGCGAAACATTTATTTTAGTAAAACATATACATACTGGTTAATCGAAAATGAGAAAGGTATGCTCTATTTAATTATGACAGTCAAAATTGATAAGGATACGATGGAGTTAGATCACCAGCTGAGATGTTCTATTCACAAGCATAGTAATTCTGGATTATAAAATTCACGAAATTTGTAATTATTTTTATGTGTTTATACCTTTTTATACTTTATGGCGAAATAAGCTATTATAACGCATAAAAAGATTTAGACTGCAGATATTTGTGCAAAATCATATTTTTATAAAACAATTCGCACATTCCGCATATTTTTTAATTTTAACATATTTTTCACGTTTTTGTACATTTGTATTTATCATAACTGAATAAATATTACCTAGAAACAATTTCTAAAATAATATTTCTAAGTGCGTGCGAGGTCATGCTTGTAATACACTTATAAATACCCGCGTTTCTTTTGAAGTTTAATCTTTTTAGAATTTACATTTCCTCGCATAGAACATAGTGGCTCAATCGCATCGTCAGATGTACTTACTAAACTTTAAAACGACTGAGATTGAAACATATATATATATATATATATATACATATATATATATATATATATATATGTATGTATGTATATATATATATATGTATATATATATATATGTCGGAGATGAAAGAACACCGGAGCCTCTCTTCGGAACTTGGGGAGAATCCCGTAATATTGTAATCCGGATTTTACCATAGCCATAATTAAATAATTGTCACTCAATCCGATTGTGTTTATTCGAGATTTGTAACAATGAGCTTGGGCTCGAGGCGACAATCAGTCGCCAACGTAGCCGCGGTCAAGGGATGAACGTTTGTCTAACAAAGGTATGGAGTAACAGTATAGCTCTCCTTAAAAGAAATAGCTGTAGCGATACTTGACAGTAGACATTCCAACGGTCTCTGTCCCGTAGCTCGCCACACGCAGATCCTATTTTTCGAGTAAGATGGGTACCAGATGTCGACGCATCTCCACAGTACGTATTCAGCTAGCTCGAGGGCCCGTTATAAATCTTAAGATTTAGGTAACTAAAGTCCTCCAAATGGACAATCTTTGTCCCAACTACGGGAAGATAGAGGAAACCTACTTTCTCACGAACGACGCTTCCCGCTAGCAACTTTTCCGCAAGGGCGGCATCCTTTTTTAACCATATGGAACTATATGGATATGGAACTTGACCAATTAACAGCAACGTCAATTCCCCTCACCTTCCGAACGAAGGCTTTCCTCGACGAATCCGAGGATCTTGTGTTCTTAGACACACCCCATATATAGTTTTCCTCTGCAGCGTCACCGGGACGGAGAAACATTCTCTTGTACGATCT
The DNA here is from genome assembly GCF_014825855.1 of Bombus pyrosoma. Classification (NCBI taxonomy): domain Eukaryota; kingdom Metazoa; phylum Arthropoda; class Insecta; order Hymenoptera; family Apidae; genus Bombus; species Bombus pyrosoma. Next base: position 1,657,737 of record NC_057775.1, read on the forward strand.
CATCAGCGAGTTACGTTGTGTCTTTACGATCTGTGAATCCAACATATCGTTAGACTTTGACGAAGATAATAAGTTAGCTATCCCGTTGACCGCGGATTCCTTATCGAACCCCAGACTACTGTCACTAGCGTCTAATCACCGCGGTTACTTATCAACTCTGTAAAATCCATACTTGTGTTAATAAACGTCACTTCGGTTGTATAAGGAAGATGTATAGTTCCAGGGAAGATTCACTATGCGCCCAATACCCTTATTGCGATAACGACTCGGGCTTTTATTACGACGACGATTCGACATCAGAAGTGGGATCAGTGCCGGTTATAATAATACGGGAACATAGGGCCCTGATGCGTGATTTTGTTCGGTCGTTAAAACAAAAACGGAGAAGAAGGAGTACGGAACGGAAAAATTTTTCGCTACTACGTTTTAACCCCGAAGTCGCGAGCGCCGATCCAGCCGCATGGTGCGCAGCTGTTAATCTGCTCATGAAGGACAGCCCTCTACGAGACAGCGCGCTATATTCAGCCATAAATCGTGTTTTAGAGGATTCTGCAGCGCATTGGCTTACGCAAATAATGGACGGTGAAGAAATTATCTGGCCAAAGCTTAAGGAACAATTTATCGCGCATTTCGGGGGCCAAGAGACAACAACATCGTCGTTAATAAAGTTGTCCAGGGAACCACAATGGGAGAATGAATCCCCAGGAGCGTTCGGCAATCGTATCCGTTCCCTCCTGAATACAAGGTGGCGACATTTAACGAGGGCCGAGATAGTCAACGCCACCGCTCTCTATCTGCTGAGCTCACGCGACCAACGCTTCGAACGATTAGCGCTCGCGGGTGATTTCGAAACGAAATGAGAGCTTTCTCTTACGACGTCTTCGTCGGGAAATCCATCAGCGGGCCCCGAAGCCAAACGATGCAAGCTGTCGGAACACTGGGCTAGGTGCCTTTACTGTGGTATTCACGGGCATAAAATAATGGAGTGCCGCAAGAGGACGCGGCTCGAAAAGCAGAAGAATACACGACGCCCGGAAGGAAGCCGACCAGCTACATCGTCCAAGGTGTTTTGCTTCAAGTGTCGTGCGGAGGGTCATATCGCACCTGATTGTCCGCTACTACAGGACAGAAAACCTAACCCTAATAACGAACGTCGAGTCGACTCCTGCGTGGTGGAGTCTCCAACTGGTAGATTAAGTCATCTGGGTGAGTCGTTCCCATTTTACTTCGATGCCGGAGCCGAATGCTCATTAATTAAAGAATCCGTGGTCTCAAAATTTTGCGGCAAAAAAATAACCGATATGGTAGTAATGCGAGGAATAGAAAATACTTGTATTAGAAGTACGTCTCAGATTTTGTCCACTGTATGTATTAGTGGTTTTACATTGGAGATAACTTTTCATGTCCTTGCTGATAATTATTTAAGATATGATATCATGATTGCTCGCGAAATTTTAAGCCAAGGATTCGACGTAAATATTACACAAAATAGCCTCGTCATTTGTAAAACAAAGATAATTAATGCCGGTAGTAAAACCGCGGAGGACGAGATCGATATTAACGAGGTTGACACTGATATAGTAGGTGACGATAAAAGTTGATTGATTTCGAAGTACGAGAGAGAATGAGCGAACTAATTAGAGCAAAAATCATAAGGCCTAGCAGTTCGCCATTCGCGAGCCCTATGATACTCGTTAAGAAAAAGGACGGCTCAGAAAGATTGTGTGTAGATTTTCGAGAGTTAAATAAAAATACGGTCACGGATCGGTATCCCCATGTGGCTAGCGGTTTTCATTAAATTCCCATTCATTCTAATTCGACGAAGTATACAGCGTTCATTACACCCGACGGACAATATGAGTACATAACGATGCCGTTTGGATCGAAAAATGCGCCGTCCGTTTTTCAGAGGGCCATTCTCAACACCTTAGGAGACCTCGCGTATTCGTATATTGTTTATTTGGATGACATCCTAATTATTGCTGACTCGATAGATCAAGCTTTACAAAGATTGGACATTGTACTAGATACCCTCGTAAAAGCCGGATACTCTTTTAATTTTGCTAAATATTCTTTTCTAAAGACATCGGTACTCTATTTGGGATATGTGATTCATAACGGAGAAGTTTGTTCCAATCCGGATAAAATACGAGCCTGGAGCTCTTTACCTGCACCAGTTACCGTCACACAGCTTAGGCAGTTCATAGATCTAGCTTCTTACTTTTTTTATTTATTTATTTATTTAAATTTTACAATTTGTCCAGTAGGACATTTGGTAAAATGTTATAGCTGTAAATATTTAATAAAATATAGCATGTGGATGGTTACCCCCAGGGGGACTCCATCTTCCAGCTTTTATTGTATTTTTATTGTGAGATCAGCAGGATGCTTCTTCTTCAGTCTTCTTTCTATTATGGTTTTATTCATTTCAGCTTATTTGGGTGTGTTACAAGTCTTTCTTTGTACTTTTTTTGCATATCTGGCGATTTCCTCTTTGACTGTTGGAATTTTTAGATCTTTTCGTAAGTCTTCATTTCTGATGTACCGTGGAGCGTTAACTATTGTCCTTAGGATTTTTGCTTGCTCTGTTTCTATTTTATTTATGTGACTCATTGCTGCCATCCCCCATAGTGGGACTCCGTATGTCCAGATTGGTTTGATTATTGTTTTATATATATTTAGTTTGTTCATTATGCTTAATTTAGATTTTCTATTGATTAACCAGTACATCTGCTTCATTTTTTCA